>NW_026460164.1:0-55999 GCF_021730395.1 Mercenaria mercenaria | reverse complement strand
AGTCTTGTTTACGGTAAGTAGTGTTAAACTTGAATTTTACGAATTTTGTCCGATAATACCCTAATCGACGTTATATGACTTATAAACTGGGATATCCAGTTTCAGGAAGGGACTATATCTGTAAAACACAATGTAAGTGCCTGGAAAACAATCATTATACACCACATTGCAGCAGTATAAAAGCTAAGTTAGTAAATGAGTTCATTTTAGCTGGATTTCTCACTTAGATCACATGTTCTATGCAAATAATTCACATATTATCCACATGTGGTAAAAAAAACTATATTTGTGGAGATAATCAAACTTTTGAAGAATATACTAGCATATAATAATTTTGGCAGTCGAATCAAATACTGTAATTTATAATACAATCGGAAGCACTTCTTTCATAACAATGGGATATATTTTGCATAGATATTCTCGGCCTGAGTTCGTATCAATCTACAACAGCAAAGGCAAAACATTCTGACAGTGACACAAAAATATATATAGAAACATATCACATAACAGATTGTTAAATTTGTTTCCAAAAGCAAATATGATATTTCCCTAACTGTAACTGGAATAAATCTGATTCAAATATAAAACACAACCAATATAATTAAAAATAATCAGTACATACAAATATACAATATACAATAACATTGTTCCCATGTAACGCTGCACTAACAGCTGCATCCTGGTCTGTTCCCAAAAAAATTACACCTTCAACTGTCCCAATAACATTTGCACCTTCAACTTTTCTCATTAATATTTGCACTAATAGTTAAACCTTGAATCATTCCAAGTAACAATTACACATGCAACTGCACCCACTCATAGTTAAAAGCTAAATGGTTCAAAGTAGTATGCCTAGAGTTTCAAAAATTGTGACTTTCGTAGGCATTCTCTGAAGATGGACGACTATACTATGTTAAACGTTATCTACTAGGTGTCACAAGAAAGACTTGCCCGGTAGTCACCCTTGAGAGGCCCTTTATAGTGAAATAAACGAGGTCAAAGGTCATTCGGTGCATATTTTCATGCGTGTCACATAAAATACCTTGTTTCTTGGTCATTTATCGGAGTAGAATAACAATAATGGTATCAAAATAAAGCCAGGACTTCGTACATTCAATTTACAAACACTTCATCAAATTTTCTCATTTACATACTTATGAATATTCATGAAAACTTAAAAAAAAAAGGCAGATAATTCGTTAAAAATGACATTTTCAAATAATGCAAAGATCAAATCTTCACTATTTGTGTTTATAAATGGACAAAAATAGGCAGTATCACATTTGAAACACTACTTTATATAAATATATATCTGTTTGTAGCATTATTTATCGTTTGCAAGAGTAAATACTGTCAAAAGTGGGTGGGGTGTATTAATAATTAAAAAAAATAAATAAATTAAAAAACTGACAATATTTACATATCTCACATATTAACTATATTTTGAGATAGTAAGATGTTTTGATTTTGGAATAATGTTCTTCATAAATATTAATTAAGAGTTTTTCAGCTCATTTGCATACTCATGAATATTAATTAAAATGTATCAAATATGCATTTAAAACGTTCATTTAGTACACATATATCTGTTCTTAACCATTGATAAGAATCTTATCAGTTTTATAAATGTCCAAGTAAAGCTTGTAAATATTCTAAACATTAAGAATATAATTGGTATGTAACACTTATTCAAATATTGCACAACGTAGTTCACACAGTTCAATCTTGCTCATAGTCTTTTCTCTATACACAATACCAGAAGACGTCACAACTTTAATGTCCTCGTTGCCATTTACATTTCTACAGTTGGTATCCTTTGTATACATGCAAACTTAGAGCCATTACTTTACGCTATCGATGTAAAGTTGTGAAGCATAATTAGTATATGTCAAAACTGACATATATGTATAGCCAGGATGGCCTGTCTGTATATTACACAGGATACACAAGTGGTCAGTCTGTATAACCCCGATACCCAAAATGGCTTGCATCTATACCTAAGGTACCCATAGTTTCCTCTTTGTATGCCACGGACACTCATAGTTTATCTGTTTGTATAGCTAACCTGACCTGTATGTATATCCATGTTATCCAGAGTGACGTGTATACCTTGGATACATTGGCGGCCTTTCTGTAGACCAAGGATATCCATATTGGCATACAAATATAACCCTGGTAGCCCGTTTGTATACAATGGATACCTCGAGAGGCCTGTTTGTACACCTAGGATACCCATAGTTTTCCGTATACATAACCAGGACGACCTGTATTTATACCCATTATAGCCAGAGTGGTCTTTATATATAGCAACTTTACAAATAGCGGTACCCAAGATCCAATAGTGGCCTGTAATTATAGCCAAGACGACCTGAGAGTATACCAAGGATACCCAGATAAACCTGCCTCTATACCATGGGTACACCGGTGGCATGTATTTATACCCAGGATATTCATAGTGGTGACATTAAGTAAATGGTCAGGATGGCCTGTTTGTATACCCAGGATACTCAAGGTGGCCTACCTAGGTGGCCTGTCTATATACCAAGCATACTCAACGCATATACCAGCCTAGAGTATAGCAACAATGGTCTGCCTGTATACCCAGGTTTTTGACCCAGAAAGGCTTATATGTAAACCCGGGATATCTATAATGGCCAGTATATACGGCCACGATGACATGTTTGTATATCCAGGCTACACAGAGTGGCCTGGCTCTATACCTTGGATACATAGGTAACCTGTCTGTATACCAATGCCACCCAAAGTGACCTGAATGTGTAGCCATGATGGCATGTCTATATACCCACGATACCCACAATGGTGTGTATGTAAACTGAAGATACCCTTAGTAGCCTATATATACAACTGTATAGCCAGGATGACATGCCTGTATACCCAGAATATCCAAAGTTATCTGTCTCTAAAGCAAGGAAACTCGGTTGGCCCTTCTGTATGTCCAGAATACCCAGAATTGCCTGTCTATATATTCAGTATACCAATACTTGCCAGTATGTATACATGGGTAGCCAATATGACCTGTCTGTATGCACAGGATACCCAGACAGGCCTTTCTGTATACCCATGATACAATGTACCCATAGTGACCTGTATGTATAGCCAGGGTACCCATAGTGGACTGTATGTATAGCCAGGGTGGCCTTTCTGTATGCGTAAAACACGCAGAGTGAATGATTGTATAACTAAGATACCCATAGTGGAATGTACATGTATGTATACCCAGGATAATTTTCCTATATAACTAGGATACCCATGTTTTCTGTCTCTATATCCAGGCTACCTATTGTCTGTATATACATACTGACTTTTTGACGGCCATTGTGAGAAGTGGCTGTCTTATTGGTTGTCTGAGATGGTGTCAACCTGATTTAAAATAGTTTTGGAATTTTTTTTCAATCACAATACTGTACTAAACTACATAAAACAACTATGTAAACTCTATAATGTATGCAATGAAACCGTAACATTATTAACTTTTGGCAGCCATTTTGAAAAATAAGCGCTATATTGTTTATCTGAGGTTGCCTACATGGCTTATGGTCTGATTATCAATTGTATTTATCAATCTTAATACTGCAATAAACTAGAGCTATCACTAAAGGTGATGAATGTACCCCCCTCATGCACTGACACAGTACATTGCAATTTGACACACACAAGACTGCATAATTATGTGGACTGTGTGTATATAGACTGTATGAATACAGTATAGTAACAAAAAACAAAGTCCCATAACTATGCAGAATATTTATCTAAAAGAATGTAACATGCACCATGCACAACTAGGGTTGGTACTGATCACTTGTGTGAAGTTTCATTAAATTGTGTGCAAGGGTTTGGTAGATTAGGCACGCACAAGATTGCATATGCAGACTGTATGTACATAGTATGTTAACAAGAAACAAAGTCCCATAATTCTGCAATTTTTGTCGCTGAAAGAACCTAACATGCCCCATGCACAACCACTGTTGTTACTGATCACTTGTGTGAAGTTTCATTAAATTGTGTCAAGGGGATGAGGAGAGATGGTGCGCACAAGATTGTGTCTATATATATAGTATAGTAACAAAAAAAACAAAGTCCCATAACTCTGCAAATTTTTTTTCTAAAAGAACCTAACATGCCCCATGCACAACTACTGTTGGTACTGATCACTTGTGTGAAGTTTCATTAAATTGTGTCAAGGGGATGAGGAGAGATGGTGCGCACAAGATTGTGTCTATGTATATAGTATAGTAACAAAAAAACAAAGTCCCATAACTCTGCAAATTGTTTTTCTAAAAGAACCTAACATGCCCCATGCACAACTACTGTTGGTACTGATCACTTGTGTGAAGTTTCATTAAATTCTGTCAAGGGGATAAGGAGAGATGGTGCGCACAAGATTGCGTCTACGGACAGACGGACAGACGACCAGACGACAGACAGACAGACAGACAACCTGAAACCAGTATCCCCCCCCTTACAACTTTGTTGTCGGGGGGTACAATTACATTAAAACATACGTAAATGCTCATATATATAAACATTTACCTTTGGTGGCCATCTTGGTCGCCATTTTGAAAAAAAATGGCAGTCATATTGGCTGTGTGGCATAGGTTCACATCTTAAAATAACCGGTTGATATGTACCTAATACAAAACAAAGTGCCTTGCTTTTATGAAAAAATACACAATTGTGCTAAAGATTACTGTTTGTCAGAAATCAACTCACCCCACCCACTTCTAGTAGTATCTACACATAAAACACATATGACGGCGATATTAACATTTGCGTTTATCAATAGAAAAGTATCCCACATATCATTTGTTACCTTTCTGTTTTTCAAATCATGAAAATTATATATAAAACAATAATTATTGTACAGCTATACATACATGCCAATTTTACGTCAATATTAATTAATATGCAAATTACATGTACATTTAAAAACAACAATAATTTCTGTCTTTTATTGCTAGGTTTAGAGTCCCACTGACAAATATTAGGTCATACTGTGACTTTCGGTTTTTGATGGTGGAGGAAGACACCAGGTGCCCCACGGGCATAATTTCAGGCACATTTGGGCACCTAGGTATAACTTACAAGCTTCTGTGGATATCTCACATAAATTCTACACCTTAAGCAAGGTTTTAAACCCTCAGTGGTGATAGAGAAGTGGTTGGAAGTCATCAACCTTAACCATATGGTCACAGAGGTTCCTAAATAAACTTTATTCATATCAAGAACTACAAACAAACTATAAACATAAAAATAATTGTGATTAACAACATGAAAATAAAGAGGGAAGCAGACTAACTTTATGACATACAAACCTGCATTTAATTTTGATTAAGTGTCTGCAGCAGGCTTTTCATTGCTGGTGGCTAGTATTTTGCCAGATCCAGTTTAAAGTAAAACATGAATACAGAATAAAAACTTATCAAAAGTCAGTTCAAAGTATTAAACAATAACCATCGAAAATGTATTACTACTGAACAACACAATATTAGCAACATAACAACGCATAATCACAGACTGATCAAATTATGAAACGGTTAATATCATCGTTAAAAAGTACAAACATAACAAGATTCTCCTATGACTTCTTGAGAAACATGCAGCACTAACTTTCAGGCCCTCTTTCTGCATATTTTTCACTAATTCAATGGTCATAAATTAGGTCTGGCCGACTAATATCGCAAACAAAACCCCAGGTGCACAACATCACATTCCTATAATATTTTATAATCCTAGGTCTAATATTTTTGAGATACATGCAACACAAACTTTAGGCCCTTCAATGCATATTTTTGACTAAGTCAAGGGCCATAACTATAGTGTGGCTGAGTGAAATCCAATTAAAACCCAAGTGCCAAACTTCCTGTGCAGAAAAACAATCATGTGAAGTTTGATGACTATGGGTCAAATACGTTTAAGATACATGCCACACAAATAGTGGACGGAAGGACAAGTGCCCTTTAAAATTTTGGGAGTATAAAAAAATTTTTTTTCCATATGCATACAAAGTCATTTACTCCATATATTGTTACTTAGATAAATAAAATGTTTTATATGAACTACATTTCTTTTGTCAATTATAACTACTCTCTAACTTAAAACCAAAGCACAAATATAGTAAATAATAGAACACAAATTTGACTATTTTAGAGATATCATGGAAGTGTTTAATGCCTTCAGCAAAATAAAAAAAAAAAGAAAATGAAGACTTTTTCTTTTTTGATTAAAAGTAATTTTGACAATCAAATGCAATCTTGCTACAGTACATTTCAGATCAGATGTTTATATATAAAAAACGTGATATATAATGGTTATGCTAAATTTAACATCTACTTTTGCTTTAAGAGAACTCTGCAGAAAATGTAACAGAAGATAAAGTGCCAATTAGGTGAAAACATACCCTAAAGACAACCTCTGAATAAAGGACATTTCTATAAAACCTAGTCAACTTATCTTTTAGATCTGGTTCAATTTTTTAAAGATTCTTTATGAGATTCATACTCTATAATGTATGATGTTTTCCTTACTTGGTAACATTCCCCCCATTCAAGTGATACTAGACACGTGTATACAGGTGCATTGATAAATGCCAGATAGGACCATTATTTGTGTCATTGATCTCAAGTACTATATCTACTACACACATCTACACATTTTAAACTTACGATTTTTAAAAATATGTTTTACAAGTAAACTTTAAATTTTGACAAATGCTCTTTCATAGAATGAAATCCAAACAGATATGAAATCACAACCTCAACCTTGTATCTTAAAGTGTTGCAGCATAAGGTGACAGACACTAGCTCTATCAAAAAGATTGTATTTATGCAAACTTTAACTACAGTATACACATACCCAAACGGACTATGGATAGTACTAAAGCATTATTCAGATATACACACACTTGAGCTTTTCTATAAATTAAACTGAATTCAAGGAAAGCACCTAATTATATTACATATCTTTATATTAAAACAGCACAAAAGAAAATTTAAAAAATTGAGCATTAAATATTTTTAAAAAAATACACACTACATACAATTGGTCCACATTTTGCTGAAGTAAATATGTACAAACTTTAATATATAAGCAAAATTTATTTCCTACATCTATCAATTACCATTTCCATTATTTTTTAACCGATATGCTCTGCAAAATCTGGTCTGAAAAGATCTATCAGCTGACATCCAGTGAAGGCAATGCATTTGATTGTTTCACACAGGACAAATATTACTGAATCTAAATTTGCAAGGCCTTTCTATCAATTTATGAATCTTGGATAAAAATATCAACATACCCTGTTAATTTAAAAAGTTGTTATGTTAATATATTTCTTATTTTGATATAAAGTGAAAACAAGTTTTAAATAACACTGCTTTTATATAACAACACAGTGTAATGATATAATTTTGAAAAACAGTGCTTTTTCCTTGTCTTTTAAAAAAAATTCCCTTTGGAATCACTGGCAAGAGTGCATTATAATATAGAAGTTCAACATCCTTTTTTATGCAAGAAATTACGAAGTCGCTTATTTTCTCTTATTCATATAGTGTCATTTTTACTACGTACTTCTCTTTACAACTATACATGTATATAAAAAACAGTTAAAAAAAGATAATAAAATACTGTAAAATCATATAATTTCATTGGCACAAAATTTTGTGGTTTTGGTCAAAATGGCTATTTTGTGAGGATATGAATTTGTGGATTTCAAATTGTGAAAGATAAAATAAATGGGAAATTTGTGTGTTCATTGGGATTTCACTTCAATATTTCTGATCTATTAAATCAGCAAAAATAGTTATGTGTCCCTTGAAAATGGACAAGGTCAGCCACAGAAAATGATCATACAATTTAACATTACTGCACATATTGGACAATACCCGGGATAAAGGAGTACATTCTGTAATGCTCAATGCTAAGTTAATGCCCATTTAATGCCCATTCATTAGCCAACTAAATATACTTTAGATATGTTTTCAGAAGCGGATGGGTTTCAATTTGAGTATATTTGTATGGGAAAGAGGAAAATTTTTGATAAAAAAGATCTTTCAGTCAGGAATGTTTCCCCAATTTTAAAATGTTTCAGCTTAAAACAGTATATTTAAAAATGACACTGTGAGAAGCCTCCAATGCACATAAATATAAATTCTATAAAATACGTATCTATCACAGCTTAAAATATCATGTAAGTATTATATCCATAGAAAAACTAAAATATACTAGATTCTACTTCTAAAATACTTTACTATATGACTTAGGAATGTAAAATTATTAAATTCAACTGACTGACACCACTTTCTTTGAGAAACAATCACTTGGGTAATCAACAAACAGACGTAGTACTACAGTCAAGCAGTTTCAAAAACTGGGTTTACAAAAAAATGAGATTATAAAAGTGTCAAATATGCAACAGTGTGGTACTGATCTAGAGAAAAAATATAAAATATATATACAGCTACACGAAAATTTAAATGAGATGAACAATTGTATATACACTTAAAACATTCAGAATTTTCATTTCTACTTAAATTCTACAGAGAAACATTTACATTCATTTTGACTAAAACTACATGAACATATTCCTAATAAATCTTTCATCTATTATCACAATCTCAACAATTTAGAAAACATTATTTTAATAACAACCAATTTAAATACATTCTAAACAACAAAACCATCCACTGCAAACAATATAACAAGTAGCATAACTATAATTTATAATACCAAAGAAATGATTCATTAACAGTTTTGTTTGCTTTTACATTAAGGTTCTACAATCTCACATATTCATTTACAATCTCATGTCATGTCTCAAGTATCATCTGTAGGGAAGGCACTCTATGCAATTTGAGATCAATTGGAGTCAAACTCTAACACAACACTACTTAGTATGCCAAGGATCTCACAAAAATAATCATCAATAAAGAGAAGTGATCCAACAGATCCTTCATACTTCAAGTCCTGAGAATAATATCACAAAGTCATGATATGTATCAAATCAGGATCCAACGATGTGTAATTCAGCTGTATATTACGTTGTTCAGGATTTTGATCATTAAATGGAAAGGCAATGATGTTTTAGTGTTAATTCCATCTGAAAGGTCCTCTTAAATCATTTTTAGGCATTCCTTCCTCTTTAAATAATATGCTCGAAATATTATGCTGATATTGCTTTTAACTTTTCACATCAGTCAAGAGACACAACGGAAGACAGTGAAGTTGTTCTTTGGTTATCAGTTACTTGGTTACCACAACCTTTGTTTAATGCTCCATTTACTACACCTGCAAAAGCAAAATTTTATCAGGTAATGTTCAATTTATCATACATAATCTGTCTTGAAGAGAATGCTTCATTTCTGCAGCAACTGTACCATCACTGCAAAATTCAAATTGAATAAAATGTCTGCAAAGTAACAACCAGAAACCCAAAAGTTCACTTCTGTCCGCCTTGTACTTCAACTTTGAGTGAATGACACACTTGGTGAACCACTTTTCAATATGGTTCACTGTCAACATGCATACATAATTTTATACATACAATCATATAATACAATGCCAAATATTTACAACACTTGAGTCTGACGTATTTAAACAATAGGAGAGTCATTGACCCTAAAGCCCTCACCTGTGTATAAAGCTTTAAGTGTGTTTGTATAAGGTAATGGTGCAAGTACTGATGGGTTTCTTCTATGTTAGTGGTCACACACATTCTTTAACCTAGAGCAACAGTTAGCCAGTACAACTCTGATATCATACGCCTAAAATCAAAGCTCTAGCTATTATTGATTCAGAGAAAAAGATTTTCAAAGTTTCTTATATAAAAGCCTATAGTAAGTACATGTCACATACAGGGGCATGTATGGCAAGCCAATTGTCCAATAATTATGTGAACCCCAGTTCACAGTCGAAAAACTAGGATTAACGATCGATAAACTAGGTTTTTAGAACGTAAAACTAGGTTTTTCGAACGTAAAACTAGGTTTTTCAAATACTGACCTATATTTTCGAACGAAAACATAAGATACCGGGCATAAACCATAGTTTACGCTCGTGAACCCTGGTTTAGGTTCGATAAACTAGGTTTCTCGATTGAACTATGAATTTCGGTCGTTATCCAAAGTTTACGAGTGTGAACCTATATTTATGAGCGTAAACCTGCGTTCACGTGCGTGAACCATGATTTGCCAACGAGAACCTATGTTAATGACCGTAAACTTGAGTTTATGACCATGAACATGGGTTTACGACTTTAAATATAGGTTCACGCTCGTGCAGGGTTCCCACAAAGTAGAGAAAATAAAATTCCCTGACTTTTCCCTGATTTTTCACTGACCAAACTCCAATTTTCCCTGACCAAAACTTTCGCGTTCTGGGACGCTTACCTGGGCATCTATCATAAATGTGGCCTCCATTCTCCCCATCAGCCAACCCTTACCATGATTCTTGTTATATTGATAACTAAAGGGTGTAAAGATAGTTTGTTCAGGTTTAACAGATTGCTATATTATTTTAGTGTGATGTAACAGACAACAAGAAAGGTCCATACTATTCACTAAAAGACTACCTATGACCAAGTTTTGGATTTTCCTACTGTGTCTGGTCAGACAAATGTACAACAGTCTATGAAAATTTGCCTTCATTCATACATTTTTTTGTAGAAAATGGCATTTTTCACATATTTAATAGGGGTAGTCTACCTGTAAACTAAATAGCATATATGTTGCAATATATTTAAAAGTTGTGAGTTTCTTTTTACATTACAGTATTTGAGTTTGCTTTCTACAAATAATGATTAAAGATCTGACACAGAATCATTAAAAGCAGAAATGCCTGTTTATTTTCAAAAGCTGAAAATTCGATCAATACAGTAAATAGTATTCAGCTTAAATGCCTCAACAATTATCAGTATTAAATAACTTAACAAATGTAAATGAAAAAAATCTTCCTTTACACATTTTTATCATGCTGATTTACTTTTCCAGCAGTAGCAATCTTTACATCCTTTATATGTACAATTGTATTAGTGTTTTGATTTTTTTTGTTTAACTTTCCATTTTTAATTGTTTTTCTATGATGCCAAATAAGTCCTAATATCCACCCTAAGTATGAAATTTGTTTGCATCTTTTCTACAACTCTTAATCTTTCACTAGTTTCAGTCTTTCTCTGTGAGCTGAATTCTAAAACATTACAGGGTAAAATTAAGATGTTGCAAAGAATTCTATTAAAATAGTCTTTTACTTTTAACAAAATCCACCACTAATAACTATTCAAACTTATTAAACACTGAACTTCCATAAACACTTTGAAAACTAGTTTTGATCTTTACTAAGAAGAGTTGACCAAAAGACTAATTATAGGTCTATTTAAATACAAAATAAATCAAAATAGCAATGTTTTGCACATTACAATCTGTAAGCAGTAATTTGAGTAAAAAAAGGTAAACATGTAAGAATGGTATGTAATATGTTTTCTTAAGTAACTTTTCCATACAAACTTAAATAACAGAAAAGAACAGTTTTATAATGGCTTATGTGGTAAAATAATGAAATAAATTTGCAACTATGCAGGACTATACAGTTCATAGCAAGTTAAAAATAATTTTGTTTAACAGACTGTATGTATTTTTAAATGTTTGGTTTAGCCAAAAGAAAAGAAACTGCCTTTGCCTTTTATTTTCATTCTTTTTACTTTTTCACAACTTTATTCTCCTGCTTTTGACTTCTGGTTCCAAATTTCCCCGACTTTTCCCTGACTTTTGCTAAATTTCCAAATTTCCCTGACCAATTACAAAATTCCCTGACTTTTCCCTGACCTTGAAAAAAATACTTTTTTCCCTGACTTTTCCCTGACCGTGGGAACCCTGTCGTGAACATAGGATAACGACCGAAATTCATAGTTCAACCTGGGTTCACATTCGTAAACTATGGTTCACGCTCATAAACCCAAGTTCACAGTTGTAAACAAAGGTTCTCACTCGTAAACATAGGTTCATGTCTGTAAACAATGGTTCACAGCAAGCCAATTATCCAATAATTAAGTTCTTGGTTGAAAAACTAGGATTATCAAATATTAACCTATATTTACGAGTGAAAACACAGGATAACGGTTGTAAACCATAGTTTACATTCTTGAACCCATATTTACGTTCGATAAACTAGGTTTCTTGGTTGAACAATAAATTTCGGTCGTTATTCTAAGTTTACGAGCGTGAATCTAGGTTTACGGGCGTGAACATGGGTTCACGAGCGTGAACCATAGTTTACAAACGTGAACCTAGGTTTACGAGCGAAAATCATAGTTTTGTTCGAGAAATCTAGTTTCACGCTCGTAAACATAGGTTCACACCCGTAAACCTACATTCACGCACGTAAATATAGGTTCATGTCTGTAAACTATGGTTTACGGTCACAGCCGTAAACCTAGGTTTACGCTCGTAAACCTATGTCCACGCTCGTAAACATAGGTTTACAGCCGAAATTGATAATTGATTTGAATAGCTGTGCAGAATAATTTGCAATCATTTGCTCCCTAATGGAACTATTCTGCAAGACATTTTACTGTTTCCAGTCCTGGCGTGTATAAACAAAGGAGCGTGATGACCTATCATTTGGCGCCATACATGCACCAATAAACAGTTCTATCATATCTTATCTAAATTTTACAATAAAAGATATATTAGAATCAAAAAAATTTATAGCAAAACCATGTTTGAACACTATTTACACACTTGGGCGGTTTACGTCATACAAAATAATTTTACTCGGGCTGTGCCCTGGTGAAATTATTACGCCCAACGTATAACCGCCAATCATGTATAAGTAGTGTTAAAACACGTTTTGCTATAAACCAGAAGATGCTTTTGTAGAAAAGCGCTTGTCTCCCCCAATGCATAGTCATATTGGCAGGAAGTCAATAGGGGACAGGAGCAAAAGTCTAAGGGACACTGATGGCTGGCTGCAATAAGAATCATCTATTTGGCATGTCCAATCATTCCACAAAGTTTCAACATTCTGGGCTAAATGATTCTCAAGTTATGAAGCATGTCCAATCATCCTATATAGTTTCAACATTCTGGGTCAAGTGGATCTCAAGTTATTGATTGAAAAGAATTTTCTATGTTCAGCCCCCTGTGGCCTTGAATTTTGATGTTGTGACCCCAAAAACAATAGGGGTGATCTACTCTGTAACTTCTATCACCCTATAAAATATGAAGGTACTAGGTCAAATGGTTCACAAGTTATTGACTGGAAATGGATTTCCATGTTCTGTTTGCTGCGACCTTGACCTTTAATAGAGTGACCCCAAATTCAATAGGTGTCATCTACTTTGTGTGTCCAATCATCCTATGAAGTTTCAAAATTCTGGGTCAAGTAGTTCTCAAGTTACTGACCGGAAATGTTTTTCCATATTCAGGCCCCTGTGACCTTGACCTTTAATAGAGTGATCCCAAAATCAATAGGGTCATCTACTCTGCATATCCAATCATCCTACGAAGTTTCAACATTCTGGGTCAAGTGGTTCTCAAGTTATTGATCGGAAATGGTTTTCCATGATCAGGCCCCTGTGTTTCAACATTCTGGGTCAAATGGTTCTCAGGTTATTGATCGGAAATGGTTTTCCATGATCAGGCCCCTGTGACCTTGACCTTTAATTGAGCGATCCCAAAATCAATAGGGGTTATCTACTCTGCATGACCAATAATCCTATAAAGTTTCAACATTCTGGGTCAAGTGGTTCTCAAGTTATTGATTGGAAATGATTTTCCACGTTCAGGCCCCTGTGACCTTGACCTTCAACGGAGTGACCCAAAAACGATATGGGTCATCTACTCTGCATGACCAATCATCCTATGAAGTTTCAAAATTCTGGGTCAAGTGGTTCTCAAGTTATTGATCGGAAATGGTTTTCCATGTTAAGGCCCCTGTGACCTTGACCTTTAATGGAGTGACCCCAAAAACAATAGGGGTCATCTACTCTGCATGACCAATCATCCTATGAAGTTTCAACATTCTGGGTCAAGTGATTCTCAACTTATTGATCAGAAATGGTTTTCCATGTTCAGGCCCCTGTGACCTTGACCTTTGTCGGAGTGACCCCAAAAACAATAGGGATCGTCTACTCCATAAGCCCTGCCACCCTATGAAGTTTGAATGTTTTAGGTCAAATGGTTTTCCAGTTATTGATCGGAAATGAAGTGTGACGGATGGACGGACAGGGCAAAAACAATATGTCTCACCCAGAGGGGGGAGAGACATAATTATTTCTTAAATGTGAGCAAGTAACTTTAAAGTTGCATCAAAATAAAAGTACAAATAGTACCATTTATTGCCTTCCTTCCAACACATTGTGTCTGGTTATCATGGATTGCTGGAGGACTCTGAAAATAGGTAGTAAGGTAATTATATATTTTGAAAGACAAAGAAACAAATATTCACCATACCTTAATTTATATTATATTTACATGTTTTTAATTTGGATAAAATGCGTACAGTAAAACTGAACAAAATGCCTGTATTATTCAGAGTTTTGACCTATCTAAACACAGAAAATTACGGAAAATGGCCTGGCCCACATCAGTTACTTGAGTCATCCCTGGTGGTCAAGCCACTGATATACAAGCAAGCAGTGTTTCATTGTATTTACAAGTAGTACAGCTTGAGATTTTACCACAGGAATAAATAATAAACAAAGGACTATAATTTCAATTAAGATAACTGAATCTGAAATTCAACCAAAACTTTACAAATGCAAAACATGCCAGTTATGAATATCAAAGGAATGTCCATACAATAAATCAGGAGATGGTAAAACAAGAGCTGTCAAAGGAGACAGCACGCTCGATTATTTCGATGCTGGATAGTGAAACTGGGCACAAAAGCCCGATAATATCAAGTAATAAGAGAGGTAAAGATAAAGTGTATCAAAACACTATATAAGTATATTGTAAGCAAAAAGAGGCATTATTCATTAAATATTGGTGCAAAAGTTATGCAGTTTGTGTCATATGATGTGGGTGACGATGTGAAACAACTACTTCAAGTTTGAATAAAATATACATTGCATAATAACTGAGATATAGTGAAAATGCATCAAAATTAACCTTAAATTCTAAGTAAAGGGGGCTTAATTCATAAACAAATTGTGCCAGAGTTATACACCTTGTGTCATATGATGTAGGTGATGATGCTGAACAACTAATTTAAGTTTGAATCAAATCAATTCAGTAATAACAGAGATAAAGTGAAAGTGCATTAAAACTTTAACCAGAAATTCTAAGTAAAAAGTGGGAATAATTCATGAAACAAGAGCTGTCATAGGAGACAGCGAGTTCGACTATTTCGATGCTGGACAGTGAAACATCTGAGGAAATTAGAGCTGTCACTGGAGTGTTTGATGACTCCAATTGTGGATGAAGATATTGCACAATAGCCTTAGTCTATGTCAAAAATATCAACTTAAAGTAATAAGAGAGGTAAAGATAATATTGGTGCCAGAGTTATGCACCTTGTGTCATATGGTGTGGGTGATGATGTTGAACAACTATTTTAAGTTTGAATCAAATCCATTCAGTAATAACAGAGACAGAGTGAAAGTGCATCAAAATTTTAACCCAAAATTCTAAGTAAAAAGGGGAAATCCCACAGTTATGCACCTTGTGTCATATGATAAGGGTAATGATGCTGAACAATTGTTTAAGTTTAAATCAGATCCATTCAGTAATAACAGAGCTAGAGTGAAAGTGCATAAAACTTTAACCTAAAATTCTAAGTAAAAAGGGGGAATAATTAATGAAAAATTGGTACTTGAATTATGCACCTTGCATCATTTGGTGTGGGTGATGATGTTGAACAATTATTTTAAGTTTGAATCAAATCCATTCAGTAATAACAGAGACAGAGTGAAAGTGCATCAAAATTTCAACCCAAAATTCTAAGTAAAAAGGGGAAATCCCAGAGTTATGCACATTGTGTCATATGATAAGGGTAATGATGCTGAACAATTGTTTAAGTTTAAATCAGATCCATTCAGTAATAACAGAGCTAGAGTGAAAGTGCATAAAACTTTAGCCTGAAATTCTAAGTAAAAAGGGGAATAATTCATGAAAAATTGTGCCAGAGTTAAGCATCTTGTGTCATATGATGTGGGTGATGATGCTGAACAACTATTTTAAGTTTGAATCAAATCCATTCAGTAATAACAGAGGTAGAGTGAAAGTGCACCAAAACTTTAACCTGAAATTCTAAGTAAAAATGGGGAATAATTCATGAAAAAATGGTGCCAGAGTTATGCACCTTGTGTCATATGATGTTGGTGATGATGTTGAACAACTATTTTAAGTTTGAATCAAATCCATTCAGTAATAACAGAGATAGCGTGAAAGTGCATCAAAACTTTAACCTGAAAATCTAAGTGAAAAGGGGGGGGGATAATTCATGAAATATTGGTGCCAGAGTTATGGTCCTATGTCAGATGATGTGGATGATGATGAGGAATAAATATTTCAAGTTTGAATCAAATCCATCAAGTAATTACAGAGATAAGTTGAGAAAAAGAGAAAGTGTAAAAAAACTTAAACCAAAGTGGGGACGCCGACAGACGCCGACGCTGGGTCCAGTAGGATAGCTCTCCTTATCTATCACAACTATTTTAAGTCTGAATCAAATCCATTTAGTAATAACAGCGTTAGAGTGAAAGTGCATCAAAACTTTAACCTGATATTCTAAGTAAAAAGGGGGAATAATTCATGAAAAAATTGTGCCAGAGTTATGCACCTTGCTTCATATGATGAGGGTGATGATGTTGAACAACTATTTTAAGTTTGAATCAAATCTATTCAGTAATAACAGAGATAGAGCGGAAGTGCATCAAAACTTTAACCTGAAAATTTAAGTGAACAGGGGGATAAATCATGAAATATTGGTACCAGAGTTATGGCACTTAGGTCAGATGATGTGGGTGATGATGAGGAATAACTATTTTAAGTTTGAATCAAATCCATCAGGTAATTACGGAGATAAGAAGAAAAAAGAGGAAGTATAAAAAAAACTTTAACTAAGGTGGGGACGCGTAAAGACGCCGATGCTGACGCCGGGTCGAGTAAGATAGCTCTCCTTATACTTCGTATAGTCAAGCTAAAAAACAACTGTGTGTGTTTGTGTTCAGGTTTAACGTCTTTTTCAACAATTTTTCAGTCATATAAATGACGGTGTCTACTTGCAGCAGTGAGCACAATGCCCAACTTTATGGAATATCATGCCGTAGACACGTGACATGATACCCTACCCAGTCACATAATACTGACACTGGGCTGACCAGTCCTAGCACTACCCTCTTAATGCTGAACAACTGATATAGGATAATGGTATTTATAGGAAATACTAAACAAGAAGGCCCTTAAGGGACTGTATCGCTCACCTGACCTAGTTCCTACCATAGATGACCTAGTATCAAAATCAGACAAGATTTTATAGCAACAAGAGCTTGTAGAACACAAAATGCACCCCCCCCCCCCTCGATACATTCAGTAACTGCACAAGGAACAGAAATTATTCGGTCACTGTGCACTGGATCTCAAATCAATAATTATGGGTCATTTACCACCAGTCATAAGTGACCACCTCTGTATCAAATGTGATCTTAAACCAAAGCATTCTCTAGTTATTTGGCAAAAAATGTTCTACTGTTCTGCATCAATATGACCTTGACCTTTGACCTACTGACCTCAAAATCGATAGGGGTCATCTATTGGTCATGATCAACCTCCCTAATAAGTTTCGTGATCCTAGGCCTAAGCATTCTCAAGTTATTGTCCCGAAACGGTTTAACTGTTCCGGGTCACTTTGACCTTGACCTTTGACCTACTGACCCCAAAATCAATCCGGGTCATCTGCTGGTCAGGACCAACCTCCAAATTTAGTTTTGTGATTCTAGGCCTAAGTGTTCTTGAGTTATCGTCCGGAAACGTTTAACTGTAGGGAGAAAATGTGGCCTTTTGATAGTTATGTGTATTCCTATGATTTGACCTAGAGATCCTGTTTTTGACCAAGTTAATCCAGTTTCAAACTTGACCTAGATTTCATAGAAACAAACATTCTGACAAAGATGTATTATGATTAAGTATAATGTGGTATCTAAGAGTGTTAACATGGTTTTTCTATGATTTGACTAAGTAGCTGAAGTGACATATTTAAAACCTCGAGTAATCTAGTTTTGAACCTGATTTAGATTTCAAAGATACAAACATTCTGACAAAGTTTTATATAGATCATGCATCAAAGTGGCTTCTACAGTGTGAAAATGATTTACTATGATTTGACCTAGCACCTAGTTTAAGACCTTGAGTAAAAACAACAAAATTAAACACAAAGTTTGGTCCCTAGAAGTGTTAACAAAGCTTTTTTTATGATTTGACCTAGTGACCTATTTTTTACCTCAGATAATCCAATTTTGTACTTGACCTGGATTTCATAAAGACAAACATTCTGACAAAGTTTCAAAAAGATGAGGCAGAAAATGTGTTAATAATATTTTCCTATGAACTGATCTAGGGACCTAGTTTCTGATCAAAGATGACCCAGTAACGAACTTGTCTGAGATTTTACTGAGGGTAATTTTCTGACCAAGATTGAGCAAATATTGTTAACAATCAAATTGTTGACAATGTACAATGGACAAAGACAGACACAGGGTGATCACAGTAGTTCACATTGAGCAATTGTGCTAAAAAAAATTTATGGCCCTAAATATTCTTGTTTTTCTGTCTTTCATGAACTTTCAAATTGATAAGTACTTTAGCAACAATTTTTCAGTCATATAAACCAGGGTGTCTACTTGTAGCAGTGTGCACAATGACCAGTCCTCAGTGGCATTGCTGTAGACACATGACATAATAAACCACCTAGTCAAATAATACTGACACCAGGCTGACCAGTCCTATGACTATTGTCTGAATGCTTAGCGCAAAACAAGGAAGCTACTAGTACCATTTCTTAGGTCTTTGGTATGACAAAGCCAGAGAGTGAACCATGACCTCCTGTACTCGAAGCAGGAGCTCTACCACTGGGCTACCGAATCAGTCACTGTGTCCTTAACCTTCGCCTTATTGACTCCAAGAATCATTATGGACCATCAATTGCCCAGAAACAATATTTCTACAGTAGATGTGTGTCCATAGGACACAGGGTGCCCCCCACTCCTGTCATTGACATGGTTTCATGTCTCTGGGTGAAATATTTTTTAACATAATTATATATGCAATACAAACTTTTCAGCACTTTATGTCTATTTTTCACTAAGTGAAGGATCAAAACTCTGGCGTAGCTGAGTGAAATACCAAGAAGAACACTTCAGGCACAGATTCACAAGCTATATAACAATCTTTTAATGTTTTATGACTCTAGTTTAAGTACATTTTGTGATACATGGGACGCAAACTTAAGTTTTGGACTAAGTCAGGTCTTGCAGTGAAACAAAATAACCTCAGGTGCACAAATTCACATGCTGGACAATATTCCTACATGGTTTCAAGACTGTAGGTGAAATATTTTTTAAGATATATGCAACACAAACTGAAGCACTTTAAAAGTATTTTTCGCTAAGTCAATGACCATAACTCTGGTCCTGTTGAGTGAAATCCCAATAGAAAACCAGGTGCGCAACTTCGCATGCTATATAACAATCCCCTAATGTTTTATGGCTCAAGTCAAATTTGTATTCCATTTATGCATACTTTTGACAATCAAGGGTCATAACTCTGGCCTGACTGACAGGAATCTGGGACAAAATCACAAATGCACAACTTCATATGTTGAATAATATTCATATGATGTTTCATGACCCTAGGTCAAATATGCGCAACACAATCTTTTATGCTGTTTTATGCACATTTTTGACTAAGTCAAGGGCCTTAACTTTGGTCTGACCGCGTAATATCTCTAACAAAACCCCAGATGCACAACTTCACATGCTGAATAATATTCCTGTAATGTTGTAATGTTTCGTAATTTTAGGTCAAAAACTTGCGACAAAAACTAAGGTCCTTCTTATGCGTATTTTTGACTAAATCAAGAGCCATAACTCTGGTCTTGCTAGGTGAGATCCAAATTAAAATACCATGTGCGCAACTTCCTGTGTTGAATAACAATCCTGTGAGATTTCATGACTCTGGGTCAAATACTTTTTGAGATATAACAACAAAAAGTCGGACAGACAAACAGACAAGGGCAACTCTTAAGTACCCCCACCCCAAAAATATTCTCAACAAGATATGTTTGTAAACAAGAGGGTCATGATGACCCTGGATCGCTCACCTGTGTAATATGAGCTACATGTATCAAATGTCAAACTGATGCTAAAATATTAAGAAAGTAGGTCAATAGTCACTGAATGTCAGTTTTAAGATTGGTATGCAAAACTGTACATGTCACCCAAATTTCAAGGCTGTATCTTTAAAAAAGAAGAAAGTAGGTCAGTAGGTCAAATTCATGGTCACTGAAAGTCAGTTTTAAGATCGGTGTGCAAAACTGTACATGTCATCCAAATTTCAAAGCTGTATCTTAAACAAGAGGGCCATGAAGGCCCTGTATCGCTCACCTGACCTACTGACCTAAAGATCATCAAGATTAACATTCTGACCAAGTTTCATTAAGATATGGTCATAAATGTGGCCTCTAAAGTGTTAAATAGCTTTTCCTTTGATTTGACCCGGTGACCTAGTTTTTGACCCTACATGACCCAGATTTGAACTTGACCTACAGATCATCAAGATTAACATTCTGACTAAGTTTCATGAAGATACAGAAATAAATGTTGCATCTAGAGTGTTAACAGGCTTTTTCTTTGATTTGACCTAGTGACATAGTTTTTGACCCCACCTGACACAGATTTGAACTTGACCTATAGATAATCAAGATTAACATACAGACCAAGTTTCATTAAGATATGGTCATAAATGTGGCCTCTACAGTGTAAACTAGCTTTTCCTTTGATTTGACCTGGTGACCTACTTTTTATCCTACATGACCCAGATTCAAATTGGACCTTGAGATCATTAAGATTAACATTCTGACCAAGTTTCATGAAGATATAGTCATAAATGTGGCCTCTACAGTGTTAACAAGCTTTTCCTTTAATTTGACCTAGTGACCTAGTTTTTGACCCCACCTGACCCAGATTTTAACTTGACCTATAGTTCATCAAAATTAACATTCTGACCAAGATTCATGAAGATATAGTCATAAATCTGCCGTCTACAGTGTTTACAAGCTTTTCCTCTGATTTGAACTGGTGACCTAGTTTTTGACCCCGTTTAATCCAATATCAAACTGGTCCAAGATTTTATTGAGGGTAACATTCTGACCAAGTTTCATTAAGATTGGGCCCAAACTGTGACCTCTAGAGTGTTAACAAGCTTTTCCTTTGACTTGACCTGGTGACCTAGTTTTTAACCCCAGATGATCCAATATCAAACTCATCCGAGATTTTATTGAGGGTAACATTCTGACCAAGTTTCATTAAGATTGGGCCAAAATTGTGACCTCGAGTGTTAACAAGCTTTTCCTTTGATTTGACCTGGTGACCTAGTTTTTAACCCCAGATGACCCAATATCAAACTCATCCGAGATTTTATTGAGGGTAACATTCTGACCAAGTTTCATTAAGATTGGGCCAAAATTGTGACCTCTAGAGTGTTAACAAGCTTTTCCTTTGATTTGACCTGGTGACCTAGTTTTTGACCCCAGATGGCCCAATATCGAACATGTGGTTCAAATTTGAAGGCTGCAGCTTGAGAAATGTGAAAGTAGGTCACTAGGTCAAAATCAAGGTCAAATTTTATTTCGGAACACAAAACTATGCAAGTGGTCCAAATTTGAAGCCTGTACCTTCAAAACTGTGAAAGTAGGTCACTAGGTCAATAACAAGGTCAAAGTTTCTTTCAGTAAACAAACCTATGCATGTGGTCCAAATTTGAAGGCTGAAGCTACAGAAATGTGAAAGTAGGTCACTAGGATCAAAGTTCATTTCAGTACAAGAAACTATGCTTGTGGTTCAAATTTGAAGGCTGTAGCTTGAGAAATGTGAAAGTAGGTCACTAGGTCAAAATCAAGGTCAAATGTTATTTTGGAACAAAAAACTATGCATGTGGTCCAAATTTGAAGCCTGTACCTTCAAAAATGTGAAAGTAGGTCACTAGGTCAATAACAAGGTCAAAGTTATGGACATGAAGATTCTAAGTTTTTCCCTATGTAAGTCTAGATATGAACCATGTGACCCCTGAGGCAGGGCCTATTTGACCCTTGAGGGATAATTTGAACAAACTTGGTAGAGAACCACTAGATGATGCTACATTACAAAATATCAAAGCCATAGTTTTTGTGGTTTGGACAAAAAGATTTTCAAAGTTTTTCCCTATACAAGTCACTGTAAACCATGTGACCCCCAGGGCGGAGCCATATTTGACCCTAGGGGAATAATTAGAACAATCTTAGTAGAGGACCACTAGATGATGTCATATATAAAATATCAAAGCCCTAGGCCCTGTGGTTTTAGTAAAGAGGTTTTTCAAATATTTTTCCTATATAAGTCTATATAAACCATGTGACCCCCGGGGTGGGGCCATATTTGACCCCAGGGAAATAATCTGAACAATCTTGGTAGAGGACCACTAGATTTTGCTACATACCAAATATCAAAGCCCTAGGCCCTATGGTTTTGGACAAGAAGATCAGAAACTGTTTAACTGTTCCTGGCCAATGCGACCTTGACCTTTGACCTAATGACCTCAAAATCAATAGGGGTCATCTGCTGGGCATGGCCAACCTAACTATCAATTTTCCTGATACTAGGCCCAAGCGTTCTTGAGTTATTGCCCGGAAACCATTTTACTGGTCCTGGTTACTGTGACCTTGACCTTTGACATACCGACCTCAAAATCAATAGGGGTCATCTGCTGGTCATTACCAACCTCCCTATCAACTTTCATGATCCTAGGCCCAAGTGTTCTTGAGTTATCATCCAGAAACCGTTTTACTATTCAGGGTCACTGTGACCTTGACCTTTGACATACAGAACTCAAAATCAATAGGGGTCATCTGCTGGTGATGACCAACCTCCCTATCAACTTTCATGATCCTGGGCCCAAGTGTTCTTGAGTTATCATCTGGAAACGGATTGGTCTTCATTCCGACCGACCGACCAACATCTGCAAAACAATATACCCCTCCTTCTTCGAAGGGGGGCATAAAAAGAGGGCCATGAAGGCCCTGTATCGCTCACCTGACCTTTTGACCTAAAGATCATCAAGATTAACATTCTGACCAAGTTTCATAAAGGTATGGTCATAAATGTGATCTCTAAAGTGTTAACTGGCTTTTCCTTTGATTTGACCCGGTGCCCTAGTTTTTGACCCCACATGACCCAGATTCAAACTTGACCTAAAGATCATCAAAATTAACATTCTGACCAAGTTTCATGAAGTTACAGTCATAAATGTGGCCTCTAGAGGTGTAACAAGCTTTTCATTTGATTTGATCTTGTAACCTAGTTTTTGACCCTACCTGAGCCAGATTTGAACTTGACCTATTCTGACCAAGTTTCATTAAGATATGGTCATAAATGTGGCCTCTACAGTGTTAACTAGCTTTTCCTTTGATTTGACCTGGTGACCTAGTTTTTGATCCTACATGACCCAGATTCAACCTGAACCTTAAGACCATCAAGATTAACACTCTGACCAAAATTCATGAAGATACAGTCATAAATGTGGCCTCTACAGTGTTAAAAAGCTTTTCCTTTGATTTGACCAGGTGACCTAGTTTTTGACCCCCAGATGACCCAATATTGAACTCGTCCAAGATTTTATTGATATAACATTCTGACCAAGTTTCATTAAGATTAGGCCAAAATTGTGACCTCTAGAGTGTTAACAGTCAAATTCTTGACGACGACAGACGACAGACACAGGGCGATCACAAAAACTCACCTTGAGCACTTCATGCTCAGGTGAGCTATAAATCTATACCGCTTAATATGGGCTATCCCATTTTCAGTCCCATGATCACTATGACCATGACCTTTGACCTACTAACAAGTGAGGTCCAAATGGTGATAGTAGGTCAAGTGGTTCTCAAGTAATTAAGCGAAAATGGTTTTCAAGGTTCAGGTCCCTAAGACCTTGACCTACGACCTAATTACCCAAGAAACATTTACTGTGACTCACTGCAGACCTGGAGCGCCTGTGATAAATTACAGACTCAGATATATACTGGATTCAAGCGATTTGAATAAAAAGTATCTTTAATGTATATATTTTGTACCTATGGTAATACTAACCCTAACCTTTAGTCAGTTTATTATACATATCATACACTAAATGTGTGCGGACATACAATAATTTGCGTATTTTTGCCCCGTGTTCCAATTTATAATCACTTTCAGATGCGCGCAAGACCACTCCATGTCTGCAATGAGCAACATCGCAGAAAAATTAAGGGTCATCTCCTTCATAAGCTCAATCATGCTATCAAACTGGAAGGGTCTGGGTCGAGTGGTTCTCACGTTACTGGGCAGAAACCATTGTCAAGGTTCAGGCCCCTGTGACCTTGACATTCAACATACTGACCCTTAAAACAATAGGGGTCATCTACTTCATAAGCCCAATCAAACTACCAAGTTTGAAAGTACTGGCTTGAGTTGTTCTCAAGTTTATGAGCGGAGACAGTTTTCAAGGTTAGGGGCCCTTGTAACCTTGACCTTTGACCAAATGATGCCAAAAACAATAGTGGTCATCTATTCCATAACTCAATTAAGCTGAAACCTTTGAAGGTCCTAGGTCAAGTGGTTCTCAAGCTATTACGCTGAAACTGTTTTTCAAGGGTTGGCCCCGTGGCCTTGATCAAAGACCTACTGATCCCAAAAACAGTAGAGTTCATCTACTTCATAAGCCCAATTATGCTGCCAAGTTTGAAGGTCCTGGGCCTATTGGTTCTAAAGTTATTGGGTGGATACCATTTTCAATGTTCAGGTCCCTGTGACCTTGACCTCTGACCTATTGACCCCAAAAACTTAAGGGGTCATCTACTTCAGAAGTCCAATCATGCTACCAAGTTTGTAGGTCCTGGGACAAGTGGTTTTCAAGTTATTGGGTGGAAACTCTACAGACTGACTGACATGAAAGACAGGTGCAAAGCAATATACCTCAAAAATACGTCAATAAGTAAAAAAAGAATTCAATTTCATCATAAATTCCGTAACCTGGTTTACCATTGTTTGTGCAAAATCAATTTTCTAATAAAAATTACAAACATATTTTACCTACGTCATATGATCTTATCCATTGATTTACTGTATATTAGTCACATATTAGCATCAGTCACAAGCAAAATGAGTTATATTATGTTTCATGCCCGGGTTGCCACTTAGTTGAGAAAATGAAATTCCCTGACTTTTCCCTGACTAAACCATACTTTTCACTGACCAATACCACCATATTTTTTTGGCCTCCTCCTCCCCTACAGCCATCCAATCCACCCTTTTATATTTATTTTGTTTCAGATATAACAAACTTTCATCAACAAATATCAAAATTCCAAAGTTAATGTAAAAACAAAATTGATTTAAACACATTTAAATTATGTTTATACACAATAACACCAAAATGTGTTTGGAAATACTTATAAATACTGCTTGAAGACTGCCATAGCCACTGAACATTTTAAACATCGACCCAGAATTTCATTTTTCCCTGACTTTTCTAAAATTTAATTTTTCATTGACCATTATCAAGATTTCCCTGACAATTCACTGACCTTGAACAATTTTTTTTTCTCTGACTTTTCAAGGTAAGTGGCAACCCTGCCTGCTGTTTAATGCTTTTATGTTTCCAGGTTAGAATTGAGGATCAAAAAATTATTTAAAGAATTGGTCATTTTTAAATAATTTATCACTTTAACTCATCTGAAGGAATCCATAGAGCAAAATAATGTTTCTTTTGCAAACAAAGCGTATGTACTTCAATGTCACCATAATTAAGCGGATATAGGGGTATGCGAAAAATTATGAGACAAATCGTTATGTAGTTAAATTTTGGGATGGACCTGTATGTCACATTGAATCATGAATAGTTTAACTGTGTTAAGTATAAACTATTGGTCCCTAAAGGAGCCAAGTGTAACCATTTTGACAAAATTTGAATAAAACTACTGGTTCGAGTCGTAAATTCGGCCAGGTCGTAAATATTCGGCCACCCACTTTAAAGCTTTTTTTCGAGCCAGATGCTTGAGAACGCATCTGTTTCATCACAAGCACTTGTGTTAGCAACAAAGTCGGCAAAAACAACAAGTTAAGGTGAGTAGAAAAAAAGTTGTCCTTCCCTAAAGTTGTGTACTCTAAATAGCAAATATTTTGTCTCGCGGGTCGCGTGACGTCATCGCACGAGCTCATTTATGCTGAGGCCGGGCAAGGGTTAATTCAAATCTAAACTTTATAACACAAAAAGAACATGTGCATATTAGCATGAAACCCGTTTAAAACAAAGTAAATCAATATATATTGTCCCCCAACGTCACTGAATTTCCATATCTAGGTTGTTTTTTCACGTTGGCGTCATTTCCTTTTGAATTATCCGTTTCGGGGCCATAATACATTTATGTTTTGCCACGGAATGCGCATGTATAAAAAAGTGTTATAACAGCACTTGAGCGCGAGAATCTCTTTACGCTTCTGTTAAAACACCCCCAAAAAATGACAAGAACAGCAGTTTTATGCTAGAAGTGTGAAAAACAGTGACGTAAAAATTAAACTACGTCATGCTGGTGTGAGAAGGATGACAGGCGCTTTTTACATCTCTGATAGCAAATATTTCCCACGAGGTATGATATTGCAAATTGATTTCAGTTTGTTGAAAAAAGAACGATTTTGGCTGTAGCATCGATTTATTTCCTAGACAATGTTGAAAATATAAGCAACTTTATGTTTAAAAAGTGGCCGAATATTTACAACCTCTAGAAGGTAAAATATGGAGGCTAAACCTGTCTGTTATTTTAAGCTCGGGTTTATTGTTTACCACACTTTTACCAGCCGTTAATGATAACAATCAATGTTGCTTGTATTAAAGCACATATGGTAGAAATTTTGTACAAATCAATTGTATAAAGAAAGAAATATTTAAGGAAAAACACAAAAAGTGGCCGAATTTACGACTCAAACCAGTACAGACCAAGTTTGATAAAGATCCACGAAGCTGTTCATGAGAAGAAGTCATTTAAAGATTTCTCTATTTTAAGCCCTCTAGCAAGCCATGGGCCCCATCTGAACAAACTTTAAAGAGGTCTTTAAAAAGTTGCTTCAGACCAAGTTTGATGAAGATCCATCAAGCGGTTCATGAGAAGTCATTTAAACGTATTTCTATTTTGTCAGACTAGCAGCCCCTAAAAGAAGCTAAGCTCCCCTATTCATAAAATTTTTAGAGATCATCTTACAATGAAGTTTTTTTTTTTAAATTTGGGAGAAGACTTTATAATAATGCTACAGACCAAGTTTGATGAATTTCCATCTAGAAATTGTGTTAAGGTATTTCTATTTTTAGCTCTGACAGCCCCTAAAAGGGCCAAGTGTCCCCATTTGAACCAAGTCGGTATAAAACCTTATAATAATGCTACAGACAAAGTTTGATGAAGATCCATCAAATGGTTCATGAGAAGAAGTCGTTTATTAAAGGCTTTTCAATTTTTAGCTCTAGTGGCACCTTAACCCTTTACCACACAGAACAGAAGCCAAAGTAACCTCCTTTACATAACACTGATAAGTGATAATCAATAATCAATAATCGGTATATGGCTGATAAGACTGTCTTATCTGAACAGAGGTGTTGGCAATATTTTGTGATTACACATACTTATGTTAACAATATCATTATTTTAATATTTTCTGTAAGTTTGTCAATATAAAGTTTATAGTAATTTAAATTCGCTTTCCGATGATACAAAATTCATTGTAGTTTCTCTTTGTGTTTCGAAGATATAAAGTGTTAAAGTAAGGGAAATATATTTTTAGGCATAAATTTCTGTTTTGGATGGGTTTCAAATTGAAATTCATACAATTTGATTTTGATGTTTGAGAGTTTGATTTATAGTTTATAGACTCATCTGCCGAATAGGAATCGGTATGTATTTACATAAAAAAACCACTATCATATTGAATAACACTACATAAATAACAGATCGTAAAATTATTGAAAGTGCAAAAAGATCGCTGACCTCGAGACTCGTAACCGAACAATACTTGTGCTAAAGATTAAAATATTTTTAGATAATATTACGTAATTTTTTGCTGATCAATTGTCAGCACATCACGGGTGACTTCCGCTGCAATTAACTCTAGGGGTGTCATAAAATATTTGAAAGTCGCGGTCCTTCTGTTTTGATTAACACTTCCTGTTATGTAAGGCCATAAATTCCAAGCCATCGTATACACAAATTGTTGTTTAGGGGAAATCCGCATATATCACGTGTGACCTTCATGACCTTACATATTTTAAAATACTTAGATGTTAAATGGTTGTTATTTTTAGAATGAGGAAAGTCCCGCGAACCGGCCAGTTGCAAGTAGTTTTCACAGTAATTTTCCATGATGTAGCGTCATGCACATGTAGGAAATCAAAGGCCTGAAGGGCCTGAGAGTCAGCTAATGATTGATGTACTGGTAGTATAGTCTACCAGTTTCAGTTTGTTTTTAGTTCTTTCCCCAATTAAACAGAGATTTTGTTACAAATAATGAAATGAACATTCAGTCGATGCCTAGTAAAACTTTGATTGACATTATACAAGTATTCAAACCCAATATATTTCTCTAAAATTGAAGAGTGGTTCGCAGAAATAAAAATGCTGAAAGTACAAACTACAATTTGGTTTGGGGTATCACCACAAGAAATTTTTGAATATATAGACCCTTGATACAACCTTTGGTGCGATTTCTAACTGAAAATTTTATGTTTCAATTTCTCAATATTACCTAGATTCTTTTTAGTATTACAATATCCAAAGTATGAATGACTGTCACTTCATCTTTTTACTTTCAGATCATGCCTCAGGACTAGAATATGAGTCTGATATAGATTCTATGTAGGTGTTATAAAAATAAATTCTAGAATCATTTCTGTTACAATAATATCTATCATGTCTGTTACTTGAATGTTAAAATTTCATAACACCGCTCAATATTTACCCAAAATATTATTTCTGGATACGATTACACTTTTCTAAATCTCCAGTTTCAGCAATATGTTTTACAAATTTTGTGATGATACAAAGACATCTAGCAGCAATTGACAGTATCTGACATTGAAGTTTACGGTTAAATTACCTCTTATTTAAATCTTTTCATAAAAACTTGTTTCGTTTCGTCAAAGCAGCCAAACATAGACGATCTACTTTCGATTTCAAAAACTGCAAGAAAATACAATTTAATGTTTCGCCGATTTGTTCATTTCTCGAAAAAAAAGAAATAAAATCATTTTTAATATCAGTAGTAATTAAACAAACCAGTAAGAGCTTCTTCTTCCGATAATTTACCCGCTTACTGACTGCAAAATTCAACCCACGCAAAGTCGTAGAAGCGTTGATTATAAACAGGTCAAGCGTGTTCGCCGACAAGTGTCCAGAATGTAGTTAGGATTCATCCGCGAAGTCTCGCGGAAGAATTAACGTACTGCACATATCTTATTCGGGTCATTTAAAATGAAGCTGTCATAACTTAATTTCATCGATGTGATAAACTCTTCGATAAGAGACATTCCAATGCTTTCAGAGGTACCCGACTCAATAAAATACTAGCAGTATGTTCTGGAACTTTATTTTGTCTTTCGCTGGATGTTATGCAAGCTTGGTAAGCCTGCACAATTCGTAAAATGCACAGCACAATAAATTTGTTATTTGCGCAGTGATTTTAAAGATTATTTTTTGAAACGGACAGGGTAACAAATGGATAATTTGGCTAATAAGTTAATATGCAGTTTTAATTTGAATTTGTGAACATTATATTTGCTATTTTGTGACAAAAGGGCATAAAATTCGTCACCATAATCATATGCGCAAATGTATTACCAAATCCCGCAGAATCGTTATGCGTGTTTATGCTTAATGAGTTACCGCGGAAGAAAATACATGGCTTTATTCGAGTATTGCACAATTACAAGTCATAAATATGACAGATTACATCGTATATTGGTCATAGCAAAGAGGATTGACATAACTGAACTTCATTCGATCAATGAACTCTTTGAAATTAGAGACAATCTAATGGAACTACATCACTTCGCTGTGTTGTGAGGCCATTTAATAAGAATGAGAAATCGGGTGATAGCAAGGACTCGTCAAACGCTTAAAAGCGTTTAGCCGACTCAAAAACCCTGGTGTCTTTGTTTGCAAAGCACTCGATAAATTTAATATGTAACCACATGATCTTTTACGCAAATATTAATGACGAAATGACGAAAATAAAGCGATTGATTATAAGACACGGCGATATTCGTTTTTGTTCAAATGGCCGATACTCAATAATATATGTTTTTATCGGGTAATCGATAGACATGGGTCAATACGTTTCTGTTTGGTAATCAATAGATACGGTGATAAACTCTTGATCTCCCTGTCTGGTCCCTTGAGCTTAATTATAATGTAAATCACACCTGATGGGTCGAACAGACAATTGTCTGCCACAAATGTTTTCAAGATGCAAACAATTCGCACCTCTATTATTGTTACAGCTTAAATTGGTGCGCGTAGTTTTAGCACGTTGTGAAATTAATACCTGTATAGGCCAAACAAATTCAATTAGATGATTTTCGTTCACTTTAATGTTTTAATTAATGAACTGTATGTGTCAAACAAAATCTGAGCAAAGAATGACTGTATTTTACATTAAATAGGCCAGACTGCTTACACATTTCACATTTCCAAAGTTGAAATATGCAAGTCGAACAACTTAGTGAAGGACCCGGCAACGTGGGGATAGCTAAGTCAGTTATCAGAAAACAAGGAATTAAAAGAAAATTAATGTATTATATTTGATTCATTCTCGTATATTTATTATTTCTTTGTTTTGAAAATTGTTTAAAATGTTCGTTTTATGTATTGTATTCTGTACATGTGTGTTTGTTTTTTTTTCTGAACGTTTATAGTTTTAGATGCTACCACGCCAAATGTGCTTTGAAGTTAAATGTGCTCATCTACCATTTGTATTTGTTTTATAATCATATATTTGTTATTAAATGAAAGATGTTAATATGCATGTATAAAATTATATAAATAAAAATGGTAATTAAATTATGTTTATTAATTCCTCTTTATTAGATCGAAATCTGACAATTTATAATACATTTCCAGCTTAAATATGAGTTAACTATGTCATACACACCAATGTACGTACTGTACGAGAGCTCCGTGTATAAACAAAGATGGCCGCCAAACTGATGGCTTGAACTACTGATCTCTCGAACTCATTCGAGTTCGAGCCAACTGGGGTTGACTGTAGTGGATGATGGACGACAGAGGATGGACTCTGGACCATCAACCTATACTATTAGCTCACAATGAACCTTTGGTTCAGGTGAGCTAAATATTTAAAACTGCAGGAGTCAACTAGAAATGAAAAGGATGACATATTGGTAGACAACTATTGTGGAAACAGATAGACAACTATAAATCAATCTTATCTTCCTTGAAGAAGAGTGACACATAAATACTTACAGTATATTGAACTGTAATGTGTTCTGCATAAAAATTATTCTCAATTGTACCATTTTTGTTGACTGTCTTTTTATAATTCTTTGCAATATTTCTCTTCTCTCTTCTAGTGCGTTTTTGCACTTCCTCTACAACTTCCATTACAGCTGCTCCATTCTCTTGAAGCAAAGGTTCTGCAACAGATGAGCTGTTTCCTTTCATGTTGTCCATATCAGTTTTTTCTTCTTTAGAGTCTGTAAGGGAATTGGTCAAAAATAAAAATAAAGGTGTGCCAAAATATATATATCACTAGCTTGGCCTCTGAAACTGACATGCAATTGTGGATGTAGTTGACAATGTTAACTGTATAAATATAAACAGCTTTAGCCCAGCTTACACTTTACTTAGACTTCGTGGTGATCAGACACACTTTTTTTGCTCTGAATACTTTTGGATTTTACAAGGTTTTTCTTTATCAAAACTGGAAAAATTTATATCTACTTGTTAGTTGGAATGTTATCTCTTTGGATATAATTTTTTTAAAATGATGCTGTGAAGGATTTTATAAAAAACTGGTGAAAACTATTCAGTCTTTTATTTTAATTTTATGGATATCTTAAAAGGATTAATATAACATTGGATGTTTCGAATACCAATGCATTAGTTAAACAAACACTGATACTTTCTTCTGCTGGATTAAGTGTGAAACCTTAAAAGTGTTAATAGACCAAACAATGGCTGCAAACAGTTCTGGTGATATCACAGATTTTGAGGGATTTTCCTATAATGAAGTGTCAATGGAATGTCTGGACCTTAATCACAGCAATCATTATGATATTTATATTAGTGATTCAAGTGACAACATCTCTGTTAAATTCTTTAAGAAGGAAACATATGCAGAAATGCTTGGATTAATACAAGAAATGTATGCCTTTCAACCAAACAAGGATCAAACAGGCCTTACAACAACAGCTGAGATTACGTCCAAGAAGGTTGTGATTACAATGTATTACACTATGACAATGTTAACGCCTAGTTACAGGACTTTCATCAAAATCAAGTCCTGCAAAATCAGACTCAAGCCAGCAGTCAACTTTCTACACTTCTACACCTAAACATAATCCTGTGATAGTGAACACCAAACAAATTCAAAATGAAGGAACCTTTCCAAATTCTAGTATATCTAAGTCGCCAGGTCTTATCAGCTCACTCATTGCTAAATTTACTGGTCCAGCATTAAATAGTGACTTAGTTAAACTTGGTAAAGAAATACAGAAGGCTGAAAAGAAAGCCAAGAAAGGTGGTCCACCTGTCGACATAGCATACTTTGACAAAAAGTATAAAGAAATACAGTCAGACACTCACAGGGAAAAAACTGTAAGCGGAACACCTGTAAATTTCCAGTACAACAACAAGTACAATACAGTCTCAAGACAATCTTCTGAGAATATTTCAGAGAAGCAAGTATTCACCCCAAATGGCAGTGTCATAACCCCGTCTGGCAAGAAAACCATCAGTGGAAGACCAGACAACTTTCAGTTTAAGCATGTACATGCTGAAAGTCATGCTAGTAATTCCTCTCATCAAGACAATGGGTCAAAACAACACTGAGCATAAGTGTGAAGAAAGGATCACATCAGAGCTTGCCAGTACGACAGTTCCAACAACTTCTGAGAAAGCCACAAGCACAGAAACAGCATCTGTGGATAACTCAGAGAAAATGCAACTCAAGAAACAAGTAAATGGCCTGGAAATTGAAAACAGGGAACTCTTGAAGCGGAACAACAAATTAATTACAGAAACAAAAGAACAAACTAAACTGATAACTTCCCTCACAGAAAAGACAGCAGTCATAAAAACACTTCAAAACAGCATTGCTGATGTAAATGCAAAATGTCTGATTTTGGAAGAAGAAAACACAAAATTGAAACAAACAATCAAGCAACTAAAAGAAGAAAAACGCAAAACAACCGAAAAGCACAGTAATCTACTGGTGCAGGCTGAAAATCAAGATCTTGGATACCGTGTTTCCAAAATAGAAGGCGACGTGAGTGTAGCAAAATTAGAAATTGAGCAAATTAAACAGAATATAGAAACAACTGCAACAAATGCTGACATTCTGATGCTAAAAAGTGAACTAAAGAAAGAGAAAGATGAAATCTCAAACTTAAAGAATGACCTAAAAAAACTCACACAAAATCTTAAAACACAAACAAACTTGTCATACCAAACACAAACAGCAATACAAACCAAGACTCATTCAACAAATACTGATCTGCTTCAAGAAATCAATCAACAGAAGACAGTAGGAACAGACAGTCAACTTACATCGCAGGAGATTTCTTCACTAAAATCAATGCTTCAAACAGGAACAAAGGAAATCTTGGTTAGGAATAGTGAATCTATCGAGCCTAAAGCCAAACCTTCATCTTCAAAGATCCCCTCACAAACAGAACCACCCACACTGGGGATAACTTCATCATCTCAAAATACTCAAAAAACACAGTGCACACAGAATCAGGAAGTAATTGTTATTGATGAAGAGAACCCTCAGAAATTCAAGATACGTGTTCTAGGCGACTCAGTCACAAAAGTACTACAAACAAGTAAGATGTCCACCGATAAGACAGATGTGAAAATCAAATCACATGGAGGAGCAGAGATAAAAGACATTCACATCAAGGTACATGGCTATATCAAAAATCTAGAACATTTCAGTGAAGCTGATGTGTATGTAATACATGCTGGCATCAACAATGTCTCTAATGGTGACACAACATCTGACATCATAGAACAATACAGTGACTTAACAAACCTACTGAAACAAACAAATCCTTCAGCTAAAGTGGTTATTTCATCCATACTGCAAAAGAAAACAGACAAATTATCAATTAAAACAATAAGAAATTCAAACCAGCAATTGAAGCAGTTCTGTGAAGATCATGAGTACATATTTGTTGACCACACTAATACCTTTATGAATGGTCAATCTGTTAATCTAAGTCTGTATTCTAATGAAGTTCATCTCAATGATAAAGGAGCTTCAGTTTTAGCAAAAAAAAAAATAAAATAAAAGCAGCCATTGGAAAAGTGCTTAATATCCGTGCCAGCCAGAGAAAAACACCACAAAATGGAAATTTTCCGAAAGGTCAGCCTCCATCACAAACCCATGTGGCAACCACGCCAGCAACCCTTCAAGGGCCCACAAAGGTTGAACTTCCATCAGTTCCAGAATACAGCAGTGATGTGGAGACATCTTCCATGGATGTTCATGAATCCACCCCCACCATATTAAGTGAAAATTCAAACACAAAAGCGGAGGAAACTGAAGCACAACACAATCTACAAAATAAATCAACTGATCAATCTTACATTGAAGAAGCCTGGTTTGAAAAACATGGAATAAAAATCATGCATTTAAATATACACTTTTTTTTCTCCAAAATTTGATGAAGTTAGAAATTTACTTAGTGAACAGAATGAGTTGGATATCATTTGTTTCTGTGAAACCTTTCTAAACGATAGTTTTGCTGACAGTGAATTTCAGCTGAATGGTTATCAACTTTTTAGAAAAGACAGGAAATCCCATGGAGGAGGACTACTCATATATGTTAAAGACAAATTTCCTTGTATCAGAAGAACTGACTTGGAGTGTGAGGATTTAGAGATCATTTGGCTTGAAATATGACCATTCAAACAAAAACATTTTATTTTAGGTTATGTTTATAGACCACCATCTTCTTTAATATCTTGGACTCATGAGTATGAAAAATCTCTTGAAAAGTTAATTTATGAAGAAAAAGAAACACTTATCCTAGGTGATTTTAATATTAATCTCTTGGACAACAATTCTCTTGTGAAAAATTGGATAAATTTGAAAGACTCTTTCAATATGGTACAATTGGTTAAAACTTCTACAAGAGTTGCACACTCAAGTTCAACTCATAGATCATGTATACACAAATTTGCCTTGTAACATAAAACATGTTTTTGTACCCCAGCTCTCAATTAGTGACCACTTTCCAGTATGTTTAACTAGGAAAACTTCCTCAAATTCTGATGGTCCCATGCATAAAATTATATCATACAGGAAAGTCAAAAATTTTAATCAAGACTCTTTTCTAACTGATTTACAATGCCAGCCTTGGAGTATAATCGACATATATGAAGATCCAAATGATGCCCTTAATTATTTTACAAGCTTATTCCTAAAGACTCTTGATGACCATGCACCAATGAAAACTAAACGTGTAAAACATACTAATCAACCAAACTACTGGTTTACAAAAGAAATTCAATTAGCAATCAAACAAAGAGATCATTTTAAACATACAGAAAACAATATCCAATATAAACATTGGCGTACTAAAGTCAAGAAAATGATACATAAAGAAAAAAAATCATTTTTTACAGATACCATTAACAATAACTATAAAAAAGATGCTAAGCTGCTTTGGAAAAACTTGAAAGATTTAACTGGAGATTCTTCCAAGTCCCAGACCAATTTTATAAATGATGAATCTGGACACCCAATATCTGATCCAGGAAGGACTGCAAATACTTTTAATGAATATTTCCTTAATGTATTTCAATCTGTGGAACAGAATTTAAATCAAAGTACAAATTATACTTAACAAACAAACAACTCTGGACCTAAATATGAAATACCACTGATCACCGAAAAATTTGTGGAAACTCAATTGCTCAATATTGATTCCAAAAAGTCCACTGGATTGGATGGATTAAGTGCTAAATTTTTGAAACTATCAGCTAATGTTATAGCAAGGCCTATAACTCAAGTACTAAATCTTAGTATTAAAAATAAAATATTTCCTGACCAGCTTAAGATTGCAAAAATAACACCTATATATAAACAAGAGCTGTCTGATGACAGCGCGCTCGACTATTCGAAGAACTGATTGAAGAATGGGGTCAAAATATTTCCACGGATATTCAGACAAAAGAAATAAATAGATTAGACAAACAATGTTCCTGTATTACTTTGATTTCGATAAGTCTTGCACTAAATGGCAATATATAAGCCAATTTCAAAGTCCAAAAAGGGCCATAATTCAGTCAAAATAGTTATGTACTCTTGCCTACAGATGTAAATCATAATGATAAGCAAGTGTTCAAAGTTTAAAAGCCATATGTCAAATAGTTTTGACAAAACATGGACTTGTATGAAAACAGAACCAATTTCAAAGTCCAAAACGGGCCATAATTCAGCCAAAATAGATGACAGAGTTAATATGTTCTCTTTCCTACAGATAGAGACTATTATACTAAACAAGTGATAAAAGTTTCAAAGCCATATGTCAAACACTTTACAAAAAATATGAACTGGTACGAAAAACTTAACCAAGATTTCTAAGTCAAAAGGGGCCATAATTCAGCCAAAATCCTACTCTTGCCTATAACTGGACATGGTGATGGTAAACAGGTGCTGAAAGTTTCAAAGCTTTATCTCAAAAGACTTTGTCAAAATATGAACTGGTACGAAATATTAACCCAGATTTCTAAGTCAAAAAGGGCAATAATTCAGCCAAAATCCTTGATGGAGTTATGTGCTCTTGCCTATAACTGGACATGGTGATGGTAAACAAGTGTTGAAAGTTTCAAAGCTTTATCTCAAAAGACTTTGTCTAAATATGAACTGGTACAAAAAACTTAACCAAGATTTCAAAGTCGAAAGGGGCCATAATTCAGCCAAAATCCTTGATGGAGTTATGTACTCTTGCCTATAACTGGCCATGGTGATGGTAAACAAGTGTTGAAAGTTTCAAAGCTTTATCTTAAAAGACTTTGTCAAAATATGAACTGGTACGAAAAACTTAACCATGATTTCTAAGTCAAAAGGGGCCATAATTCAGCCAAAATCCTTGATGGAGTTATGTGCTCTTGCCTATAACTGGCCATGATGATGGTAAACAAGAGTTGAAAGTTTCAAAGCTTTATCTCAAAAGACTTTGTCAAAATGTGGACTGGTACGAAAAACTTAACCAAGGTGTGACGCCGACGCCGACGCCGACACCGACGCCGACGCCGTGGTGAGTAGGATAGCTCTACTTATTCTTCGAATAGTCGAGCTAAAAAGGTTCTAAAAATGATAATAACTATAGGCCAATTTCAGTTCTCCCTGTTCTCTCCAAAATAATTGAACGGCATGTCTCAGATAGTCTAAAACTCTTCTTAGAAGAAAATGATTTCCTGTTCAAATATCAATCAGGATTTAGAGCAAACCATTCTTGTGAAACTGCCTTGACAGTGATTATTGACAGGTGGATAAGTGCTATAAATTCAAAACAAGTTACAGGAACAGTATTTCTGGACTTGTCAAAAGCATTTGACCTTGTAAATCATGAAAAACTCCTTGAAAAGTTAGAAATTTTTAATCTTAGTGACTCTGCATTACTTTGGTTTAAATCTTACTTGTCAGACAGGTACCAAAGGGTCAGTGTCTCAGGTAAGTTATCTGAACTAGGTCATATACAGTCTGGAGTGCCTCAGGGATCAGTCCTTGGGCCTCTGCTGTTTGTGTTATATATAAATGACCTTCCAGCTGAACTAAAAGACATATTTACAGACATATTTGCTGATGATACTACAATAACAGCAACAGGTAAAACACACACTGATGTACAAAATTCTCTTCAAACTGCACTGAACAAAATTCTCACTTGGTGCCAAAATAACTCCATGTCTTTAAATGCTAAAAAGACAAAAGCAATGACAATTCAAACCACTAACAAAGCCAGAGCGAATAATATTTTTGAACTTTACCTTGGAAATGAAAAAATAGAGCTTTCAGAATCAGAAAGACTTCTCGGAGTACAAGCAGACAAAAATCTTAACTGGAAAGACCAAGCAGACAATGTAATGAAACAAGAGGACCATGATGGTCCTGAATCGCTCACCTGTTCCCGCATGACCCAGTTCTGAGTATGACGTCGTTTTTTCTATTATTTGACAAAGTGACCTAGTTTTTGAGCTCATCTGACCCAGTTTTGAGCTTGACCTAGATATCATCAAGATAAAAATTCTGACCAATTTTCATGAAGATCCATTGAAAACTATGGCCTCTAGAGAGGTCAAAAGATTTTTCAAATTTTAGACCTAATGACCTAGATTTTGACCGCAGTTGACCCAGTTTCAAACTTGACCTAGATATCATAAAGATGAACATTCAGACCAACTTTCATACAGATCCCATGAAAAGTATGGCCTCTATAGAGGTCACAAGGCTTTTTTATTATTTGACCTACTGACCTAGTTTTTGATGGCACGTGACCCAGTTTCAAACTTGACCTAGATATCATCAAGGTGAACATTCTGACCAATTTTCATGAAGATCCATTCAAGGGTATGGCCTCTAGAGAGGTCACAAGGTTTTTCGATTTTAAGACCTACTGACCTAGTTTTAGATCGCAGTTGACCCAGTTTCAAACCTGACCTGTATATCATCAAGATAAGCATTCAGACCAACTTTCATACAGATCCCATAAAAAATATGACCTCTAGAGAGGTCACAAGGTTTTTTCATTACTTGACCTACTGACCTACTTTTGACGACATGTGACCGACTTTCCAACTTGACCTAGATATCATCAAGATGAACATTCTGACCAATTTTTTGGAAGATCCATTCACAAGTATGGCCTCTAGAAAGGTCACAAGGTTTTTCTATTTTTAGACCTACTGACCTAGTATTTGACCGCATGTGACCCAGTTTAGAACTTCATCTAGATATCATCAAGATGAACATTCAGACCAACTTTCATACAGATCCCATGAAAAATATGGCCTTTAGAGAGGTCACAAGGTTTTTCTATTATTTGACCTACTGACCTAGTTTTTGATGGCACGTGACCCAGTTTCAAACCTGACCTAGATATCATCAAGATGAACATTCATACCAATTTTCATGAAGATCTTGTGAAATATATGGCCTCTAGAGAGGTCACAAGGTTTTTCTATTTTTAGAACTACTGACCTAGTTTTTGATCGCACCTGACCCAGTTTTGAACTTGACCTAGATATCATCAAGGTGAACATTCTGACCAACTTTCATAAAGATCCCATGAAAAATATGGCCTTTAGAGAGGTCACAAGGTTTTTCTATTATTTGACCTACTGACCTAGTTTTTGATGGCACGTGACCCAGTTTCGAACTGGACCTAGATATCATCAAGGTGAACATTCTGAGCAATTTTCATGAAGATTTTGTGAAATATATGGCCTCTAGAGAGGTCACAAGGTTTTTCTATTTTTAGACCTACTGACCTAGTTTTTGACCGCACGTGACCCAGTTTCGAACTTGACCTAGATATCACCAAGGTGAACATTCTGACCAACTTTCATAAAGATCCCATGAAAAATGTGACCTCTAGAGTGGTCACAATCAAAAGTTTACGCACGCACAGACGGACGGACGCACGGACGGACGACGGACGCTGCGCGATCACAAAAGCTCACCTTGTCACTTTGTGACAGGTGAGCTAAAAATGCAACTCTAAGTTATATCTTCTACAACGAATAAAATGTTTCTTAGATTTACCTGTCCGCAAAATGTTTTTCAATGCTTACATACTGCCGCATCTAGATTACTGCTGCTCTATTTGGGGAAATTGTAATGTTGCAGAAATGGACACTGTGATTAAATTTCAAAAACGAGCAGCCAAAAATATACTTGATGCAAATTTTGACACCCCTTCTGAAGATTTATTTAAAGTTCTGAATTGGATGAAATTTCCTGACAGAGTCAGATCCAAACTAGAAATGTGTCCATGGGACACAGATGCCCCCACTACATGACATTAGTCAGGGGCCAGAACTCCTACAATACTGGATGAATCCGGACGCGAAACCCCAGGTGCACAACTACACATGCTGACCAACATGCCTGTAAAGTTTTGTGACTCTAGGTCATATACTTTTGGAGCTAGGCACGACACAACATTAAAATGACCAATTTTTACAAAGTCAGGGGCCATAACTGCTACATGACTGAATGAATCTGGACGCGAAACCCCAGGTGCACAACTACACATGCTGACCAACATTCCTGTAAACTTTGGTGATTCTAGGTCAAATACTTTTGGAGCTATGCGCGACACAACATTAAAATGACCAATTTTTTACTAAGTCAGGGGCCATAACTCCTACATGTCTTACTTAATCCGGACGCGAAACCCCAGGTGCACAACTACACATGCTGACCAACATGCCTGTAAAGTTTTGTGACTCTAGGTCATACACTTTTGAAGCTAGGCACGACACAACATTAAAATGACCAATTTTTACAAAGTCAGGGGCCATAACTTCTACATGACTGAATGAATCCGGACGCTAAACCCCAGGTGCACAACTACACATGCTGACCAACATTCCTGTAAAGTTTTGTGACTCTACATCAAATACTTTCAGAGCTACGCACGACACAACATTTTCGGAAGGACGGACGGACGGAAGGACGGACGGACAAGAGCAAATCTATATGCCCCCCCCCCCCCAAAGTGGGGGCATAAAATGCAATACTAGTTTACAAGTCTCTGAATAATATATGCAGGGGTGTAAAATTCCACTCGCCCGCTCGCATTGGCGAGTTAGTCTGAGTAGGACGAGTGGGCCTCGCTGTATACTCGACCGATCGGGCGAGTGGTTTTTTACGTCCTTACTTTACCAAAATTCAGAAACTACAACTCCAAAACGTCAACAAACTTTGAGATGGTTCAGCCTCTACCTGGATTGACTGGAATTTACCCGCGAATCGTAAAGATATCAAAACGTTATGCCGGTAATTTTCCATTCCACAAGCACGTGCGACCTATCGTATTAAATAACACGTACACAAAAACCGTGCGTAGTGCATTCATTTTTTAACATTTTCGCTTCAAGTTTTCAACACCTCTTGAGAAATAATACTATTTGAATTCTATAATGATTTTAATAAGATATCGACAGAAATGTAGGCAAAATTCTATAAAAACGGTCGAATTTTCATGTAATCATTTGTAAAAATTCAAACAGCGCGATCTTAGTTACTTATTTCTTTCTAAAAGTAAATAAATGATGAATACTCTGGGCATAAAATTCAGACTTTTGACCAGAAAGAACAAAAAACAGAATAAAACAATCATAAATAATGAAAAAGCGGCAGCAATTACAATACATGGAGTAAAACGATTTTTGGCTGATTTCTGTTAGTGCGGCTGAATAGGTTACGTGACCTCGTGAACGTAAATAGAAATGCGATTTTAAAATAAAGCAATGTGATGTCATTTCGGTTTTTAATAAGTTTCAAATGAATCTTTGTACATGTATTTTTTGACCAACAAGTTAAAAGTTTTTTTGACAAACAATAATGTAAATTCCTTGAGGGCAAATAGGTCACAGAGGTAGGATATCCACTATAGTAACTATCGTTTGAGACATTTACTTTTTATACGGGATATAGCGAACATTTGAGACATTTACCTTTTAAACGGGATATAGCACATTCGCTTTTGACAACAAATTAAAGAAGAAACTTTTTTATTGATTTCTATTTCTCAGCAATTTTAAGAACCGATGCGGTACGATCAGACAGTGATGTGTCACATGGCGCGAAAACATGACGTAATGCCATGACAATCTCGAGCAAAAATACCGCTTTGATCTCCACTTCTGATGTCAAGAGACTGACACACTTCTTTTAGCTCTTTGAGGGGGTGTAAATTGATCATGAAAACAAGGTCAATTACTTAGTTTATCAACTGAATAATTACCGATAATCTTTAACGTTTTTTTCCTCTCTTTCAAAACGGGTGGATGGACGATGATTATTGTGTCCAACTTTTTTAGACACTTCAAAATAAATATTTTTCGGGAAATAATACTATTGTACATAATACTCCTTTCATAAAAGTGACAGTATTGAAAGTGTCAATTATCAGGGCGAGTGGCTGTTCACTAAGGGCGAGTAGATATTACTGGCTACTAGTCCTGCAGGGCGAGTGGTGTGAAAAATTTTTTTACACCCCTGATATGTCCTGCATACTTGAACACAAAGTTTTCATTTTTACATGAAGTAAAGACAGTAAACCTAAGGTCACTTGACCCAAAACTGAACTTGCACTTGCCAAAACCGAACACAGAATTTTGTAGGAAAAGTCTTGACTATTCTGGTCCTAAAATATGGAATGAATTACCTGTTGAAGTTCGAAATGCAGACACCTTATATTCTTTCAAACAAAAATATCTAGCATACTGGAAAGTGTCACAGGTGTAAACATTGTCTATACTTTTAGATTACATCTTCACTTTCTTCCTATATACTGTATATATAATGTCATTAATTTGTTAACGATGTAATGATCTTTGTAGTGTACCATGACTTTTTTCATATTGCTATTTATATATATATATATATATATATATATTTTTTTTTTTGTTGTAAAAAATGTATTTATTATGAAGAGGCTCGTTTGGAAGATCGGGTTTTGTTTTGTTTTTTGTTTGTTTTGTTGGATTTAACGTCGCACCGACACATGATAGGTCATATGGCGACTTTCCAGCTTTTTAATGGTGGAGGAAGACCCCAGGTGCCCCTCCGTGCATTATTTCAACACGAGCGGGCACCTGGGTAGAACCACCGACCTTCCGTAAGCCAGCTGGATGGCTTCCTCACATGAAGAATTCAACGCCCCGAGTGAGGCTCGAACCCGCATCGATGAGGGGCAAGTGATTTGAAGTCAGCGACCCTAACCACTCGGCCACGAAGGCCCCGAAGATCGGGTTTTACCTGAATTCGTTGCCTCTTAAAATAAAGTCTTTATTATTATTATTATTATTACCTTTTACTTTGATACTGTGCTGGTCAGTGACCGTCAACGATACAAAATTATTCTAGTTTTGGCTATACTGAATTTACTGAGTGAAATTGACATAAATGAATAATCTATCGTCATTACAGTAAATGCATTCACACATTCACAAGCTGTTGATTTAACAAGAGGACCATGATGGTCCTGAATCGCTCACCTCTTCCCACATGACCCTGTTTTGAGTATGACGTCGTTTTTTCTATTATTTGACATAGTGACCTAGTTTTTGAGCTCATGTGACCCAGTTTTGAACTTGACCTAGATATTATCAAGATAAAAATTCTGACCAATTTTCATGAATATCCATTGAAAAATATGGTCTCTAGAGAGGTCACAAGGTTTTTCTATTATTTGACCTATTGACCTAGTTTTCAAAGGTACATGACCCTGTTTTGAATTTTACCTAGATATCATCAAGGTGAACATTCTCACTAATTTTCATGAAGATCTCATGAAAAATATGGCCTCTAGAGAGGTCACAAGGTTTTTCTATTTTTATACCTACTGGCCTAGGTTTTGACTGCACATGACCCAGTTTCGAAACTGACCTAGATATCATCAAGGTGAACATTCAGATCAATTTTCATGAAGATCCATTGAAAAATATGGCCTCTAGAGAGGTCAAAAGATTTTTCTAATTTTAGACCTACTGACCTAGTTTTTGACCGCAGTTGACCCAGTTTCAAATTTGACCTAGATATCATCAAGATGAACATTCAGACCAACTTTCATACAGATCCCATGAAAAGTATGGCCTCTAGAGAGGTCACAAGGTTTTTTTATTATTTGACCTACTGACCTAGTTTTTTAAGGCACGTGACCCAGTTTCAAACTTGACCTAGATATCATCAAGGTGAACATTCTGACCAATTTTCATGAAGATCCATTCAAGGGTATGGCCTCTAGAGAGGTCACAAGGTTTTTCTATTTTTAGACCTACTGACCTAGTTTTTGACCGCACATGACTCTGTTTTGAACTTGACCTAAATATCATCAAGATAAGCATTCAGATCAACTTTCATACAGATCCCATGAAAAATATGGCCGTTAGAGCGGTCACAAGGTTTTTCTATTATTTGACCTACTGACCTAGTTTTTGAGGGCACGTGACCCAGTTTCAAACTTGACCTAGATATCATCAAGATGAACATTCAGACCAACTTTCATACAGATCCCATGAAAAATATGGCCTCTAGAGAGGTCACAAGGTTTTTCTATTATTTGACCTACTGACCTAGTTTTTAAAGGCACGTGACCCACTTTCGAACTTGACCTAGATATCATCAAGCTGAACATTCTGACCAACTTTCATACAGATCCCATGAAAAATATGGCCTTAAAAGAGGTCACAAGGTTTTTCTATTATTTGACCTACTGACCTAGTTTTTGAAGGCACGTGACCCAGTTTCGAACTTGACCTAGGTATCATCAAGATGAACATTCAGACCAACTTTCATACAGATCCCATGAAAAATATGGCCTTTAGAGAGGTCACAAGGTTTTTCTATTATTTGACCTACTGACCTAGTTTTTGATGGCACATGACCCAGTTTCGAACTTGACCTAGATATCATCAAGGTGAATGTTCTAACCAGTTTTCATGAAGATCTTTTGAAATATATGGCCTCTAGAGAGGTCACAAGGTTTTTCTATTTTTAGACCTACTGACCTAGTTTTTGATGGCACGTGACCCAGTTTCGAACTTGACCTAGATATCATCAAGGTGAACATTCTGACCAATTTTCATGAAGATCTCATGAAATATATGGCCTCTAGAGAGGTCACAAGGTTTTTCTATTTTTAGACCTACTGACCTAATTTTTGATTGCACGTGACCCAGTTTCGAACTTGACCTAGATATCATCAAGATGAACATTCAGACCAGCTTTCAAACAGATCTTTTGAAATATATGGCCTTTAGAGAGGTCACAAGGTTTTTCTATTATTTGACCTACTGACCTAGTTTTTGAAGGCGCGTGACCCAGTTTCGAATCTGACCTAGATATCATCAAGATGAACATTCTGACCAACTTTCATACAGATCCCATGAAAAATATGGCCTTTAGAGAGGTCACAAGGTTTTTCTATTATTTGACCTACTGACCTAGTTTTTGATGGCACATGACCCAGTTTCGAACTTGACCTAGATATCATCAAGGTGAACGTTCTAACCAATTTTCATGAAGATCTTTTGAAATATATGGCCTCTAGAGAGGTCACAAGGTTTTTCTATTTTTAGACCTACTGACCTAGTTTTTGATGACACGTGACCCAGTTTCGAACTTGACCTAGATATCATCAAGGTGAACATTCTGACCAATTTTCATGAAGATCTTGTGAAATATATGACCTCTAGAGAGGTCACAAGGTTTTTCTATTTTTAGACCTACTGACCTAGTTTTTGATTGCACGTGACCCAGTTTCGAACTTGACCTAGATATCATCAAGGTGAACATTCTGACCAATTTTCATAAAGATCCCATGAAAAATGTGACCTCTAGAGTGGTCACAAGCAAAAGTTTACGGACTGACGCACGCACGGACGGACGGACGACGGACGCTTCGCGATCACAAAAGCTCACCTTGTCACTTTGTGACAGGTGAGCTAAAAATTAAGCACAAACATATTTTTTTTTGAGAAACATGCTATTTGAGTTCTTGAATAAGCATTATTGTTATATGATTGAATTTTAAAGCGTCTACCGACGCAGAGATTGTTACCATTTTTCGTGAAGTAATTCAGTACATTTTTTTTTTAAATTTTGGTCGTAAAAAGCACTCGCCTGGTCGGTCTAGTATACAGATTAACATTCAGACGTACCAAGATTCATTCAGACTGGGCCAAAATTGTGTCCTTTAGTGTTAACAGTTAAATTGTGGACAACGATGTCCGACCCAACATGACTTGACGACAGATAATCTGCTCACCATTTGTTTCTTGTTTAACATCTTTAGAGTATCTATTTGCGAAAATAATAGTTGGCTAATTTGGAACTGCATACATTTTCTAGTACTTGTAATTGACCATATGTGAATAAGTGCACATAGTTTTGCTTTATTTTGCACTATTATTAATACATGGCTAATACATGTACCAATATGTACACAGCAGCTCCCATTCTTCTTTAAATAATAAAGATAAATACTGAACTCACCATCTGATTCTGTTCTCTGACCCTCTTGTTCTCTATTGTTATCAACTGAAGAGGTCTCCACTTAAAAAATAAAATTGAGACAAAATTATGGGTAACAATTCTATGAATTAGTGAATTACACATACAATGCAAGAATGAAACCTTTTACCTTACCTTGTGATCCTGACTTTGGGTCAGCAAAGTTAGAACATGTCTACAACATACCTCCTTTGTTTAAAAAAAATTACTAAAGTGTAAAGTAGATATGGACCAGACAAGAAATTCAAAGCTCAAACATTTAACCTAGTTTTGTAACCTTTATCTTGGACTGGCACAATCAGAACATACTTTCTCTATAGCATTTTGACAAGGCATGCATTTGACCCATGTAACACAAATTTTAACACTTGAATCAACAAGAGCTGTCTGTAAGACATCCAGTGCTGGACTATTCAAATTGTTGTCCCAGAAACAGGAATATTAAAATATCTATAGAGTTTCCATCAGGTATCTGCATTAGTTGTGGAGATAGTTGCATGCAAAACTAAGTTCAAAAGGGGACATAATTTTGCAAAATACATGTCAGAGTATGGGACTTGATGCTATCAACTAGTTTTATAACCGAGAAGACACATAATAAGTTTCAAATCAAAAGCTGCATTAGTTTTGGAGATAGTAACCAAACTCACCATCTGATTCTGTTCTCTGACCCTCATTGTCAGATTCTTGTTCTCTATTGTCATCAACTGAAGAGGTCTCCACTTAAAAAAACAAATTGAAACAAAGTTAAGAGTAACTATTCTATGAATTAGTATGTATCTGTCAGTGCACTTAATGCAGCTTCCTTTGTTTCAAAAAAATACAATGTGTAAAGTAGATATGGACCAGACAAGAAATTCAAAGCTCAAACATTTAACCTAGTTTTGTAACCTTTATCTTGGACTGGCACATTCAGAACATACTTTCTCTATAGCATTTTGACAAGGTATGCATTTGACCCATGTAACGCAAATTTTAACACTTGAATCAACAAGAGCTGTCTGTAAGACATCCAGTGCTGGACTATTCAAATTGTTGTCCCAGAAACAGGAATATTAAAATATCTATAGAGTTTCCATCCAGTATCTGCATTAGTTTTGGAGATAGTTGCATGCAAAATTTTTAAGTTCAAAAAGGGACATAATTTTGCAAAATACCTGTCAGACTTATGGGACTTGATGTTATTACCTAGTTTTATAAACCCGAAGAAGCATGTGAAGTTTCAACTCAAATATTTGCATTAGTTTTTGAGATAGTAACTACCGTAATCGGCCGATTATAGGTTGCACTCGTGTATAGGACGCAGTGAAAAAATATCAGCAGAATTCTGGAAAAATCCTTATACCCACTTATCACTTATCTGAATTTATGTAATGCATGCAAACTTTATCCACTATTTATTAAGTCTAAAAGGGGGCATAATCTGGCCAAAATAAATATCAGATTATGGGACTTGATGCAATCACCTAGTTTTATAACCTTAAAGACACAATGTCATGTGAAGCTTCAAATCAATATCTGCATTACTTCAGGAGATAGTAACTTGCATGCAAAGGGGGCATAATTTGGCTAAAGTAAACGTCAGAGTTATGGGATGTGATGCTCTCAACTAGTTTTGTAACTTTAAAGACACATGTGAAGTTTCAATTCATTATCTGCATTCGCTTTGGAGATAGTAAGTTGCATGCAAAATTTTAACTAGGATTTTCTAAGTCCAAAAGGGGGCATAATTTGGCCAAAATACATGTCAGAGTTATGGGACTTGACCCAGTGAGGTTGGTTATTGACAAACTATTAGAAAAAACAAGAGGACCATGATGGTCCTGAATTGCTCACCTCTTCCCACATGACCCAGTTTTGAGTATGACGTCGTTTTTTCTATTATTTGACATAGTGACCTAGTTTTTGAGCTCATGTGACCCAGTTTTGAACTTGACTTAGATATTATCAAGATAAAAATTCTGACCAATTTTCATGAAGATAAAGGTTTTTCTATTATCTGACCTATTGACCTAGTTTTCAAAGGTACGTGACTCTGTTTTGAACTTTACCTAGATATCATCAAGGTGAAAATTCAGATCAATTTTCATGAAGATCCATTGAAAAATATGGCCTCTAGAGAGGTCAAAAGATTTTAATAATTTTAGACCTACTGACCTAGTTTTTGACCGCAGTTGACCCAGTTTCAAACTTGACCTAGATATCATCAAGAAGAACATTCAGACCAACTTTCATACAGATCCCATGAAAAGTATGGCCTCTAGAGATGTCACAAGGTTTTTTTATTATTTGACCTACTGACCTAGTTTTTTACGGCACGTGACCCAGTTTCAAACTTGACCTAGATATCATTAAGGTGAACATTCTGTCCAATTTTTATGGAGATCCATTCACAAGTATGGCCTCTAGAGGTCACAAGGTTTTTCTATTTTTAGACCCACTGACCTAGTTTTTGACCGCACGTGACCCTGTTTCAAACTTGACTTAGATATCATCAAGATGAACATTCAGATCAATTTTCATACAGATCCCTTGAAAAATATGGCCTTTAGAGAGGTCACAAGGTTTTTCTATTATCTGACCTACTGACCTAGTTTTTGATGGCACGTGACCCACTTTCGAACCTGACCTTGATATCATCAAGATGAACATTCAGACCAACTTTCATACAGATCCCATGAAAATTATGGCCCCTAAAGAGGTCACAAGGTTTTTCTATTATTCGAACTACTGACCTAGTTTTTGACGGCACGTGACCCACTTTCGAACTTGACCTAGATATCATCAAGGTGAACATTCTGACCAATTTTCATGAAGATCTCATGAAGTATATGACCTCTAGAGAGGTCACAATGTTTTTCTATTTTTAGACCTACTGACCTAGTTTTTGACCGCACATGACCCAGTTTCGAACTTGACCTAGATATCATCAAGATGAACATTCAGACCAACTTTCATACAGATCCTATGAAAAATATGGCCTTGAGAGAGGTCACAAGGTTTTTCTATTATTTGACCTACTGACCTAGTTTTTGATGGCACGTGACCCAGTTTCGAACTTGACCTAGAGATCATCAAGTTGAACGTTCTGACCAATTTTCATGAAGATCTTTTGAAATATATGGCCTCTAGAGAGGTCACAAGGTTTTTCTATTTTTAGACCTACTGACCTAGTTTTTGACTGCACGTAACCCACTTTCGAACTTGACCTAGATATCATCAAGATGAACATTCTGACCAATTTTCATGAAGATCTCATGAAATATATGGCCTCTAGAGAGGTTACAAGGTTTTTCTATTTTTAGACCTACTGACCTAGTTTTTGACCGCACGTGACCCAGTTTCGAACCTGACCTAGATATCATCAAGATGAACATTCAGACCAACTTTCATACAGATCCTATGAAAAATATGGCCTTGGGAGAGGTCACAAGGTTTTTCTATTATTTGACCTACTGACCTAGTTTTTGATGGCACGTGACCCAGTTTCGAACCTGACCTAGAGATCATCAAGTTGAACGTTCTGACCAATTTTCATGAAGATCTTTTGAAATATATGGCCTCTAGAGAGGTCACAAGGTTTTTCTATTTTTAGACCTACTGACCTAGTTTTTGATGGCACGTGACCCAGTTTCGAACTTGACCTAGACATCATCAAGATGAACATTCTGACCAATTTTCATGAAGATCTTGTGAAATATATGGCCTCTAGAGAGGTTACAAGGTTTTTCTATTTTTAGACCTACTGACCTAGTTTTTGACCGCACGTGACCCAGTTTCGAACTTGACCTAGATATCATCAAGATGAACATTCAGACCAACTTTCATACAGATCCTATGAAAAATATGGCCTTGAGAGAGGTCACAAGGTTTTTCTATTATTTGACCTACTGACCTAGTTTTTGATGGCACGTGACCCAGTTTCAAACTTGACCTAGAGATCATCAAGTTGAACGTTCTGACCAATTTTCATGAAGATCTTTTGAAATATATGGCCTCTAGAGAGGTCACAAGGTTTTTCTATTTTTAGACCTACTGACCTAGTTTTTGATGGCACGTGACCCAGTTTCGAACTTGACCTAGACATCATCAAGATGAACATTCTGACCAATTTTCATGAAGATCTTGTGAAATACATGGCCTCTAGAGAGGTCACAAGGTTTTTCTATTTTTAGACCTACTGACCTAGTTTTTGATGGCATGTGACCCAGTTTCGAACTTGACCTAGATATCATCAAGATGAACATTCTGACCAACTTTCATAAAGATCCCATGAAAAATGTGACCTCTAGAGTGGTCACAAGCAAAAGTTTACGGACGGACGGACGGACTGACGGACGGACGACGGACACCGCGCGATCACAAAAGCTCACCTTGTCACTTTGTGACAGGTGAGCTAAAAAGTTTCAAAGCTATATGGCTAAGAAAATGATAGCTATATGTACTTGCATGTGAAACATTAAGCAAAGTGTGATGCTGACACCAGGGTGAGTAGAATTGCTCCGTCTATTCTTCAAAAAGGCGTGCTAAAAACTATCAGCATACAGAAAATCTGTTCCTAATAATCCAGCTTTAATTAAGGACTGAATGCTATTTTCTTGTGAGTTTATACAGGTATAGACCATGTTGGGACTTCTTGCAAATCTATGAATCGCATTTGCGAATCTTTGATGATTTGCAAGAAGTCCCAACGTGGTCTATACCTGTACAGTAAACCTCACTTTTAAGGAACTCGGATATAAGGAACGTTCGGTTATAAGGAACATTTTTTAATTCCCCATCTAATTTATTCTTTATTCAATGTAAAAATCCTCGGTTATAGGGAACTCGGTTATAAGGAACACTCGGTTATAGGGAACACTTTTTCCAGTCCCAAAGTATGAAATTCAGTGGAAAACCCCTCGGTTATAGCGAATAGACATAAAAATAAAAATTATTGAAAATCGGAAATAAACAGGAGAATCGCTGATGACGTCAGAGTAATCTCGAAACTTTCACGCGCTTAAACAAATGATTTCATTTCTATGATCTTTAGTTTGTTAATTCAAGGATACCATAAAAAGAAAATATATAATATCATCATTAAAATTTATCAAATACTACACGATAGTAGACTTGGGATTACAATATTGATTATTAGTCTAGATAGTTTCGTAACGAGAGAAATATCCTAACAAGAGGGCCATGAAGGCCCTGTATCGCTCACCTGACCTATTGACCTAAAGATCATAAAGATTAACATTCTGACCAAGTTTCATTAAGATATGGTCATAAACGTGGCCTCAGGAGTGTTAACTGACTTTCCCTTTGATTTGACCTGGTGACCTAGTTTTTGACCCCACATGACCCAGATTCGAATTTGACCTAAAGATCATCAAGATTAACATTCTGACTAAGTTTCATGAAGATACAGTCATAAATGTGGCCTCTAGAGTGTTAACGAGCTTTTTCCTTTGATTTGACCCAGTGGCCTAGTTTTTCACCCCACCTGACCCAGATTTGAATCTGACCTAAAGATCATCAAGCTTAACATTCTGACCAAGTTTCATTAAGATATGGTCATAAATGTGGCCTCAGGAGTGTTAACTAGCTTTTCCTCTGATTTGACCTGGTGACCTAGTTTTTGAACCCACATGACCTAGACTTGAACTTGACCTAAAGATCATCAAGATTAACAATCTGATTAAGTTTAATTAAGATAAAGTCATAAATGTGGCCTCTAGAGTATAAACAAGCTTTTCCTTTGATTGACCTAGTGACCCAGATTTAAAATTCACCTATAGATCATCAAGATTAACATTCTGACCAAGTTTCATTAAGATATGGTCATAAATGTGGCCTCTGGAGTGTAAACTAGCTTTTGCTTTGATCTGACCTGGTGACCTAGTTTTTGGCATTACATGATCCAGATTCAAACTGGACCTTAAGATCATCAAGATTAACATTCTGAACAAGTTTCATGAAGATAAAGTCATAAATGTGGCCTCTACAGTGCTAACAAGCTTTTCCTTTGATTTGACCTGGTGACCTAGTTTTTGACCCAAGATGACCCAATAGCAAACTCGTCCAAGATTTTATTGAAGGTAACAATCTGACCAACTTTCATGAAGATTGTGCCAAAATTGTGACCTCTAGAGTGTTAACAAGTTTTTCCTTTGATTTGACCTGGTGACCTAGTTTTTGACCCCAGATGACCCAATATCAAACTAGTCAAAGATTTTATTGAGGGTAACATTCTGACCAAGTTTCATTAAGATTGGGCCAAAATTGTGACCTCTAGAGTGTTAACAAGCTTTTCCTTTGATTTGACCTGGTGACCTAGTTTTTGACTCCAGATGACCCAATATCGAACTCGTCCAAAATTTTATTGAGAGTAACATTCTGACTAAGTTTCATTAAGACTTGGCCAAAATTGTGACTTCTAGAGTGTTAACAGTCAAATTGTTGACGACGCTGACGACGGACTAAAATCAAGCACATCTCAAAAATGGCATCAATTTCGAAAGCAAACTGGAACAGTATCTTTAGAAAACTTTTTTTGTGACTTCTGCATAAAATATTTCAAATATGAACTGATGGGGTAAATGAAGAATATTTCTCACATCTCCACTACCGTCCTTTATGGATTCACATGCAAAAGTTCGGATTAATCCCTGAAAATCCTAAGCATTATGCAGGTGGGGTATGCAAAACCAAAATTTGGAAGATTGTCAACTGAACAAAAACTTGAAACAGTAGATCATACTGGCCACAAATAAAATCAAAATGCAATACGTGTATGCACACATTAAACATACATGTAAGTCCTATTTGATATTAATCTCTTGTTAATTACAACTATTGCAACCATTTTCTGAAAATAACAAGCAAATTCGATGAATTGGTATCCCCCGCCGAAAGGGTTTGTGGTGAGGTATGGCAAAAAGATATATCCGGCAAAAAGTTAAGGATGTTAATAAGAAGCAAATAATTTCATTAGTCAAAATCAATTTAACAGAAAACAAATGTTTAATTAAAGAGTACATAATAAATGTATGATACTTTGATCCTGACTAAAGAATTTATTTTGAATGGGATATGCTTACTGTAATAAGCTTAGCTTTTAAAATTAAATGCAGTTAATTGAAATGTGAGCTTGAAGTTTAACTGGAACGAAATATTGTCTTCGAGTGGTTTGGCACCAGGTGCTGCTGTTTAACATGTACATTTGAACTTAAAAAGAACAGAATGATGTCCTTAAGAGAACCCAGGTAAGATATATTGATAATGGCTGAGGGCAAGGTTTGTGCAGTCACAACTTAACATGTTGAAGATTTGAACATTTAAAAAAAAAAAAAAAAAAGGAATGGAAATATATATATGTATATAGATGTGTATATATATTTATTTTTTTAGGGGGTGGGGGTGCAGGGGAACGGGAGAGGAAACAAAATTTCACATGCTGATTATAAATATTGATTGAAAATTAAAAATGAAAAAAAAAAAGAGAAAAAAAGGGTAAAATGGTGAAGTGGGGGGAGGGCAGAGGATGCATGATCAGTGGTGGGCATGACTGGGTGGAGAAGTGAGGTGGGGGAATGGTACAACTTGGAAGGTTTGAAAAAAATCTAAAATAAGAAATGAAAAAATTATTTTGGGGGGGGGGGGGTTGGGAGGGGGAGTGACCAAGGCAAGTGGGTGACCAGGTTTGGGTGCGCAACTTCACATGTTTATAATAAATGTTCACAGAAAAGAATGAAAGAAATTTAATGAAATTCTGTCATTTGGTAAGTTTGTTATGTACATATATGTGGATTTTTAGACAATTAAAGGGCATTAACTCTGAAGTTACAAAAGAAATCCGTACAAAACTGTCTGTGCACAACTAAATTATAGTGCTCTAAATTCTGTTAAAGTTTCATCGTTCTAGGTCAAATATATCAAAAGTTATGATGCAGAAATTGCCATATCTATAGATCTATAGTACCCTATATAGTTAACACTAGAAACTTCTAAGGGCCATAACTCTGGTGTTACTTGGGCAATCTGTCTGAAACTTGATGGGACCCATAACCTCATAGTGGTGAACATGTATAAGAAGTTTGTTTGAAAAAATCTAAAAAAAGGATTTTTTTTTATATTTTTTTTTTGGGGGGGGGGGGGGGGGGGGAGGAGGTGTCGGGGGATAGGGGGGAGGTGTGTGACCAAGGTAAGGGGGTGACCAGGTGTGGGTACACAACTTCACATGTTTACAATAAATGTTCATGGAAAAGAATGAAAGAAATTCAATGAAATTCCACCAAATGGTAAGTTTGTTATGTACAAATATGTGGATTTTTATACAATTAAAGGGCAATAATTCTTAATTTACACATACATCCGAATGAAATTGTGTGTACACAACCACATTATGGTGATCTAAATTCTGTTTAAGTTTCATAGTTTTAGGTCAAATATATCAAAAGTTATGATGCAGAAATTGCTATATTTATAGTACCCTATATAGTTACACTAGAAAATTCTAAGGGCCATAACTCTGGTGTTACTTGGGCAATCTGACTGAAACTTGACGGGCCGCAAGAACTCATAGTGGTGAACATGTATATGAAGTTTTAAATAAATATTCCCAACCATTTCCTAGATATGGCTCCGGACGGACGGACGGAAAGACGGAAATACGGACGGACGGAAGGACGGACGACGCCAAAACTATATCCCTCCGACTTTCGTCGGGGGATAAAAATTTGATGATTGAATGTTTTAGTTACTCTATAAACAAACAATTACCCTTAAAACTAATGGGAAATCTGCAAATACCCTTTAATAATAGAATTTAAACATAAAATTTGAAGAAAAAAGCACACTATGGTGGTAAAATGCCTCTTGACCTATAATCTTATCTGGAGCTCTGTGCAGTTTTGAAAGTGCAAATACAAATTAAGGGTTGGTCACTAAACTACTACATAACAGGTACTGCTTACATAGTTGTACAGTTTTAAACTTTGCCATCAACCCTCAAAATTAACAGTACATAATAATAATAATGGTGAAGCATACATTACCAGTAAGCTACCCTGGATATGACTAATTTTTTAAAGTAGAATATTGTGCCTCCTACGTGTTTGGATAAAATAAAAATATGATCACATTGCTGAGAATAATTCCACAGGGGGAATCATTCATAGATATATTACAAGTTCCACTCAATTTCCTCAATTATTTTGGCATCTGATAAGTCTATTG
>NW_026460163.1:0-54910 GCF_021730395.1 Mercenaria mercenaria | reverse complement strand
TGACATGCACAAAGCAGGTCCCATAACTTTATTTTGCTTTTTTACAAAATTATGCCCCTTTTTCAACATAGAAATTTTTGGTTAAGTTTTTGTATGTAAGCTGGTATCTCAGTATCCACTAATGGGAAAGGATTGAAACTTCACACACTTGTTCACTGTCATGATATGACATGCAGTGCAAAGGGTCAATAACTCAACTTTACATTTTACAAAATTATGCCCCTTTTTCAACTTAGGAGTTTTTGGGTTAAATTCTTATATGTAAGCTGGTATCTCAGTACCCACTAATGGGGATGGATTGAAACTTCATACACTTGTCCACTGTCATGAGCTGATAAGCACTATGCAGATTCCATAACCCTATTTTACTTTTTTACTAAATTATGCCCCTTTTTCGACTTTCTTATTCATTCAAGCGACAAGGCTGTTAAATAGTCGAGCGTTGCTGTCCTCCGACAGCTCTTGTTTTCCTGTCTGGTCAATAACTCTGCCATCCATGAAGGGATTTTAATATTACTTGGCACAAATGTACCTCATAATAAGACGATGTGTCATGCACAAATTTCAGACCCCTAGCTCAAAGGTCAAGGTCACACTTGGCAGTCAAATGTTAACATGGCATGAACAGGGTCTGTTTCGTGTCCGGTCCATAACTCTGCCATCCATGAAGGTATTTTAATATTACTTGGCAGAAATATTCCCCATGATGAGACGACATGTCTTGCGCAAAACCCGGACCCCTAGCTCAAAGGTCAATGTCACAATTGGAGGTCAAAGGTCAGTAGGGTTTTTTTTTCCTGTCCGGTCCAGAACTCTGTCATCCATCAAGTGATTTTAATATTACTTAGCATAAATGTTCCCCACTATTGCGTTAGAACCTGGTCCCTAGGTCGAAGGTCAAGGTCACACAGAGGCCAAAAGTCAGATACAAGAATGACTTTGTCTGGAACACTTCTTCTCCATGCATGGAGGGACTTTGATGTAACTTGGCATAAATGTTCAATACCATGAGACGGATTGTTGTGCGCAAGAACCAGGTCCCTAGGTTTAAGGTCAAGGTGACACAGAGGCCAAAAGTCAGATACAAGAATGACTTTGTCTGGAACACTTCTTCTCCATGCATGGAGGGAATTTGATGTAACTTGGCATAAATGTTCAATACCATGAGACGGATTGTTGTGCGCAAGAACCAGGTCCCTAGGTTTAAGGTCAAGGTCACACTTAGAGGTCAAATGCCAAATTCAAGAATGACTTTATGCATGGATGGATTTTGATGTAACTTGGCACAAATGTTCACCACCATGAGGCACTCCTGTTTTTAGCTCACCTGTCACAAAGTGACAACAAGGTGAGCTTTTGTGATCGCGCAGCGTCCGTCGTCCGTGCGTGCGTGCGTAAACTTTTGCTTGTGACCACTCTAGAGGACACATTTTTCATGGGATCTTTATGAAAATTGGTCAGAATGTTCACCTTGATGATGTCTAGGTCAAGTTCGAAACTGGGTCACGTGCCATCAAAAACTAGGTCAGTAGGTCAAATAATAGAAAAACCTTGTGACCTCTCTAGAGGCCATATTTTTCATGGGATCTGTATGAAAGTTGGTCTGAATGTTCATCTTTATGATATCTAGGTCAGGTTCGAAAGTGGGTCACGTGTCTTCAAAAACTAGGTCAGTAAGTCAAATAATAGAAAAGCCTTGTGACCTCTCTAAAGGCCATATTTTTCATGGGATCTGTATGAAAGTTGGTCTGAATGTTCATCTTGATGATATCTAGTCAAGTTCGAAACAGGGTCATGTGCGGTCAAAAACTAGGTCAGTAGGTCTAAAAATAGAAAAACCTTGTGACCTCTCTAGAGGCCATACTTGTGAATGGATCTCCATAAAAATTGGTCAGAATGTTCATCTTGATGATATCTAGGTCTAGTTCGAAAGTGGGTCACGTGCCTTCAAAAAGTAGGTAAGTAGTTCAAATAATGAAAAAACGTTGTGACCTCTCTAGAGGCCATATTTTTCATGGGATCTGTATGAAAGTTGGTCTGAATGTTTATCTTGATGATATATAGGTCAAGTTTGAAACTGGGTCAATTGCGATTAAAAACTAGGTCAGTAGGTCTTAAAATAGAAAAACCTTGTGACCTCTCTAGAGGCCATACCCTTGAATGGATCTTCATGAAAATTGGTCAAAATGTTCACCTTGATGATATCTAGGTCAAGTTTGAAACTGGGTCACGTGCCATCAAAAACTAGGTCAGTAGGTCAAATAATAAAAGCAACCTTGTGACCTCTCTAGAGGCCATACTTTTCATGGGATCTGTATGAAAGTTGGTCTGAATGTTCATCTTGATGATATCTAGGTCAAGTTTGAAACTGGGTCAACTGCATCAAAAACTAGATCAGTTGGTCAAAAATTAGTAAAATCTTTTGAATTCTCTAGAGGCCATATTTTTCAATGGATCTTCATGAAAATTGGTCTGAATGTTCACCTTGATGATATCTAGGTCAGTTTCGAAACTGGGTCACGTGTGGTCAAAAACTAGGCCAGTAGGTATAAAAATAGAAAAACCTTGTGTCCTCTCTGGAGGCCATATTTTTCATGAGATCTTCATGAAAATTAGTGAGAATGCTCACCTTGATGATATCTAGGTAAAGTTCAAAACAGGGTCATGTACCTTCGAAAACTAGGTCGATATATCAAATAATAGAAAAGCCTTGTGACCTCCCTAAAGGCCATATTTTTCAATGGATCTTGATGAAAATTGGTCAGAATTTTTATCTTGATAATATCTAGGTCAAGTTCAAAACTGGGTCACATGAGCTCAAAAACTAGGTCACTATGTCAAATAATAGAAAAAACGACGTCATACTCAAAACTGGGTCATGTGGGAACAGGTGAGCGATTCAGGACCATCATGGTCCTCTTGTTTAGAATTATGTCCCTTTGTTTAACTATAAATAGCTTACTGTAAAGTCATTTAATTTCGTGGGCATAAAATTTCGTGGTTTAGGTCAAAACGGCAATTTCGTGGGGATATGAATTTGTGGATTTCAACTTTTAAACGTAAAATGAATGGGAATTTCACTTGTTCGTTGGGATTTAATTTCGTAGATTGACTCAGCCACGAAATCCATGAAAATTAGTCCCCCACGAATATTAATGATTTCACAGTATATTGTAACTTACTTATTACAGGCCATAGGGAAAAATCGAGACCAGTTTTCTGCGGTACAATATGCATGTTACATCCAATTTTTAGGTGTATTTTAACCTATCTCTACCTGGTAAAGAGTTTTATGTGGACTTCTTTAGAATTTTGTTTTTCTTTTTTTATGCCCCCGAAGGGAGGCATATAGTTTTTGAACCGTCTGTCCGTCTGTCAGTCTGTCCGCAATTTTCGTGTCCGGTCCGTATCTTTGTCATCGATGGATGGATTTTCAAATAACTTGGCATGAATGTGTACCACAGTAAGACGACTTGTCGCGCGAAAGACCCAGGTCGGTAGCTCAAAGGTCAAGGTCATACTTAGACGTTAAAGGTCATTTTTCATGATGTGCATTCGTGTCCGGTCCATATCTTTGTCATCGATGGATGGATTTTCAAATAACTTGGCATGAATGTGTACCACAGTAAGACGACGTGTCGCGCGAAAGACCCAGGTCCGTAGTTCAAAGGTCAAGGTCACACTTAGACGTTAAAGGTCATTTTTCATGATGTGCATTCGTGTCCGGTCCATATCTTTGTCATCCATGGATGGATTTTCAAATAACTTGGCATGAATGTGTACCACAGTAAGACGACGTGTCGCACGCAAGACCCAGGTCCGTAGCTCAAAGGTCAAGGTCACACTTAGACGTTAAAGGTCATATTTCATGATAGTGCATTGATGGGCATGTCCGGTCCATATCTTTGTCATTCATGCATGGATTTTAAAATTATTGGGCATGAATGTGTACCACAGTAAGACGACGTGTCGCTCGCAAGATCGAGGTCCGTAGGTCAAATGTCCTAAACTCTAACATCGGCCATAACTGTTCATTCAAAGTGCCATCGGGGGCATGTGTCATCCTATGGAGACAGCTCTTGTTTTGCTATATGAAAACAACTATAGGTTTTTATATATACAAATTTTAATTTAAGTGTTTTGTTATAACATATTGTATATATAGTACAATATTGTTTATACATTATTGACAGATATCAGTTTATTATGTTATACTGCAGAAGAGAAAATTAGGTGCCTTCCAGTAGGAGACTTTGTATTGCATGGCAATACTTCATTCACTTGTTTCCCTAGGGTCAAATGTGGCCCGCCCTGATGGTCATATGGTTTATATAGACTTAAATAGCCCATTTAGCTCAGTAGGGAGAACGTTGGTCTACGGATCGCTGAGTCACGAGTTCTATCATCGGGTGGGGCGTATGTTCTCTGTGACGATTTGATAAAAGGCATTGTGTCTGAAATCATTCGTCCTCCACCTCTGATAATTCATGTGGGGAAGTTGGCAGTTACTTGGGGAGAACAGGTTTGTACTGGTACAGAATCCAGGAACACTGGTTAGGCTAACTGCCTGCTGGGGCCGTTACATGACTGAAATACTGTTGAAAAACGGCGTTTAACCCAAAACAAACAAACATGTCCAAGGGCTTTGATATTTGGTATGTAGCATTGTATGGTAGTCCTTTACCATGATTGTTTTAAAATTGTATGTGCAACTTTGACATAACTTCATTTTTTTCAGTGGCAGTGATTCCTTACCACCAGCAGATGACGAGATCATAGATAAAGGCACAGATAGACCTTTCTTGGAGACAGGTTGGTTTTTAATTCATAAACATAATAAAAAGCTATACAAACTTCAGTGGCCCAGGGGCTTTTATCATAGTGTGCAGAGGTTGTGTATGAGGGTTCGGAGGGATAATCCCCCCAAAAAATTTCAAGTGAGGACAGTAAATGATACATTTTGGCATATATTTGAAGCAAACACAGTTATGGAAAACCTTATAAGTCCCCTACTGGTTGAGAACCAGTTTTGGGGACTATAGGAATGCGCTTTTCTGTCTGTCCTTCCGTCATTCCGTCCTGTCCATCCACAATTTCGTGTCCGGTCCATAACTGTCATCCATGAAGGGATTTTAATATTACTTGGCTCAAATGTTCCCCATGATGAGACGACGTGTCATGCACAAACCCCAGACCCTTAGCTTAAAGGTCAAGGTCACAATTGGAGGTCAAAGGTCAACAGGGCTTTTTTCCTGTCTGGTCCATAACTCTGCCATCCATGAAGGGATTTTAATATCACTTTTTTCCTGTCTGGTCCATAACTCTGCCATCCATGAAGGGATTTTAATATTATTTGGCACAAATGTACCTTTTAATAAGATGATGTATCATGCACGACTTTCAGACCCCTAGCTCAAAGGTCAAGGTCACACTTGGCTGTCAGATGTTAACATGACATGAACAGGGTCTGTTCCGCGTCTGGTCCATAACTCTGACATTCATTAAGGGATTTTAATATCACTTGGCACAAATGTTTCCCAAGATGAGACAACTTGTCCTGTGGAAATCCCGGACCCATGGCTCAAAGGTCAAGGTCACAATTGGAGGTCAAAGTTCAACAGGGCTTTTTTCCTGTCCGGACCATAACTCTACCATCCATGAAGGGATTTTAATATTACTTGACACAAATGTTCCCCATGATGAGACAACGTGTCATGCACAAAACCCGGACCCCTAGCTGATAGGTCAAGGTCACAATTGGAGGTCAAAGGTCAGTAAGGGTTTTTTCCTGTCTGGTCCAGAACTGTCATTCATCAAGGTATTTTAATATAACTTGGCATAAATGCTCCCCATGATGAGAGGACGTGTCATGCACAACACCCAGAACCCTAGCTTAAAGGTTAAGGTCACAATTTAAGATCAAAGGTCAATTGGACATTTTTCCTGTCCGGTGTATAACTTTGTCATTCAAAACAGGACTTGAATATTACTTGGCACAAATGTTCACCACTATGAGACAGAGTGTCATGCGCAAGAACCTGGTCCCTAGGTCGAAGGTCAAGGTCACACATAGAGGCCAAAGGTCAGATACAAGAATGACTGTTTGGAACATTTCTTCTTAATTCATAGAGGGATTATGATGTAACTTGGCATAAATGTTCACTACCATGAAATGGATTGTTGTGTGCAAGAACCAGGTCCCTAGGTTTCAGGTCAAGGTCACACTTAGAGGTCAAATGCCAAATTGAAGAATGACTTTGTCCGGAGTATTTCTTCTTCATGCATAGAGGGATTTTGGTGAAACTTGGCACAATTGTACCCCATCATGAGACGAAGTGTCATGTGCAGGTCCCTTCTTTAGAATTACTTCCCTTTGTTGTTACTATAAATAGCTTATATTGTAACTTTTTCATTACTAGTCATAGGGAAGAATCGAGACCACTTTTCTGTGGTACAACATGCATGTTACATCCAATTTTGAGGTGTATTTTGACCTATCTCTACCTCAGATAAGGATTTTTGTGTGCACTTACAATTTTTTTTTTAACATTAACTTCCCTAACTTGTTACTATAAATAACTTATATTGTAACTTTTTATACGCCCGAAGGGACGTATTATGTTATGACGCTGGTGTCCGTCTGTCCGTCCGTCTGTCCGTCTGTCCGTTAGCAATTTCGTGTCCGCTCTGTAACTCTTGAACCCCTTGAAGGATTTCAAGTAAACTTTACACAAATGTTCACCACACCGAGACGATGTGCAGACCGCATGTTTTGGATGTCTCACTTCAAGGTCAAGGTCACACTTAGGAGTCAAAGGTCATATCAGTTTGTTTCGTGTCCGCTCTGTAACTCTTGAACCCCTTGAAGGATTTCAAAGAAACTTGACACAAATGTTCACCACACCAAGAAGACGTGCAGAGCGCATGTTCCGGATCACTTGCTTCAAGGTCAAGGTCACACTTAGGGGTCAAAAGTCATATCAGTTTGTTTCGTGTCCGCTCTGTAACTCTTGAACTGCTGGAAGGATTTCAAAGAAACTTGGCAGAAATGTTCACCACATTGTAATGATGTGCAGAGCGCATGTTCCGGATGACTCGCTTCAAGGTCAAGGTCACACTTAAGGGTCAAAGGTCATATATGACTTTGCTTTGTGTATATTGCTCTGCATTGCAGTGGTCTTGTTTTTATTTGGCAGATCTCTTTTTTGTACTTACAATAATTTTTTTTTTGAATTACTTCCCTTTTATGTTACTATAAATAGCTTATTTTGAAACTTTTTTATTATTGGCCGTAGGGAAAAACCGAGACCACTTTTCTGTGGTACAACATGGATGGTACCTCCAATTTTAAGGTGTATTTTTACATACCTATACCTGATAAGGATTTTTTTGTAGACTTTGATTTTTTTTTTGTGGACTTGTTTTTTTGAAGTTTTCCTTTTGTTGTTCCAGTCCTTTGGGGCTACAACAGTCAAGTTCTTAAAATTTTGCTCCAATCCTATGATGTAAGCCTTCGGGCGTATATTGCCCCGCATGGCGGCGCTCTTGTTTATAATTGACCATAGGGAAAAACCAAGACCACTTTTCTGTGGTACAACATAGATGTTACTTTAAAATTTTAGGTGTATTATAAGGTATCTCTGCCTGGTAAAGAGTTTTTTTGTGGATTCAGAAAAACAAACAAAAGAATTCCAATAATTACTACACAACCACAGAATTAATATGCCATTTGCAAATACAAGTGCTAGTGTAAAGAACTTTGCTATGACTGGCGTATATTGTGACATTCTGGCACTCTTGTTTTTGATTAAAAAATTTGTCCGGAGCATAACTCCAAAAGTACTGGAGGGATTTTCTTCAAACTTCATTCACTGATAGAACACATTGGAAGGAAGTGCAGCATGCAAGAACAATAACTCTGCCTTGCCTATTTTTTGAGTTATTCCCCTTTATCATATTTTCTTAAAACATTTTGTCCGAAGCATAACCCTAAAAGTACTGGAGGGATTTTCTTCAAACTTCATACACTGATAGAACACATTGGGAGGAAGTGCAGTGTGCAAGAACAATAACTCTACCTTGCCTATTTTTTGAGTTATTCCCCTTTATCATATTTTATTAAAACAATTTGTCCGGAGCATATCTTCTTCATGCATGGAGGGATTTTGATATATCTTGGCACAAATGTTTACCACCACGAGGCGGAGTGTCATGCGCAAGAACCAGGTCCCTAGGTCTAAGGTCAAGGTCACACTTAGAGGTCAAAGGATACAAGAATGAAAACCTTGTCCGGAGCATTTCTTCTTCATGCACAGAGGGATTTTGATATATCTTGGCACAAATGTTCACCACCACGAGATGGAGTGTCGTGCGCAAGATCCAGGTCACTAGGTCTAAGGTCAAGGTCACACTTAGAGGCCAAAGGTCAGATACAAGGATGACTTTGTCCGAAGCATTTCTTCTTCATGCATGGATAATTATAATATGCCCGGCATGGGGATTAGCCATGTGTAACATGGCTCTTGTTTACCATTAGTGACAGCTCTTGTTTGGTTTTTTTTTTACTATAAATAACTTATATGATACCTTTTTGATAATTGGCCAAAAAATGCTATATGAAAACAACTATAGGTTTTTATACATACAAATTTTAATCCAAGTGTTTTGTTATAACATATTGTATATATAGTACAATATTGTTTATACATTATTGACAGATATCAGTTCATTATGTTATACTGCAGTAGAGAAAATCAGGTGCCTTCCAGTAAGGGACTTTGTATTGCATGGCAATACTTCATTCACTTGTTCTTTCTTAAATAAAATTTGATATAAAGATTAAAGTGTGTTATTTTACTGTAAATTCTTTCTTTTGCTTGCCAAGTTTTCACTATGCAGCTGGGTAACTGCATAAAGGCAGCTACGGACCTAGATTGATCCACAGTTTCAGAAATAATGGAGTTAACAAGACAAAGAAATTCAGTACATAAGTGCCTTTGAAGCAAGCTAAGAAATAAAAATGAATTTTTTTTTATTTGAATAACAGGAACAAAAGTATCGCACAACTAAATTACTGGAGTTATAGACCCTTGTCAGCAAGTATCAATATATTAAGATTATTTATCTCAAATTAAAGTGGTATCTTGAACTCAAGTCTACAAGTATTTATGCCCCCCTTCGAAGATGTCGGTCGGTCGGAATGTAGATCAATCCGTTTCCAGATGATAACTTGAGAACACTTGGGCCTAGGATCATGAATGTTGATAGGAAGGTTGGTCATCACCAGCAGATGACCCCTATTGATATTGAGATCTGTATGTCAAAGGTCAAGGTCACAGTGACCATGAACAGCTAAATGGTTTCCGGATGATAACTCAAGAACGCTCGGGCCTAGGATCATGAAAGTTGATAGGGAGGTTGGTCATCACCAGCAGATGACCCCTATTGATTTTGAGATCAGTATTCAAAGATCAAGGTCACTGTGACCCGGAACAGTAAAACGGTTTCCGGATGATAACTCAAGATTGCTTGGGCCAAGGATCGTGAAAGTTGACAGGGAGGTTGGTCATCACCAGCAGATGTCCCTTATTGATTTTGAGATCAGTAGGTCAAAGGTCAAGGTCACAGTGACCAGGAACAGTAAAACGGTTTCCGGGCAATAACTCAAGAACGCTTGGGCCTAGGATCAGGAAAGTTGATAGGGAGATTGATCATGACCAGCAGATGACCCCTATTGATTTTGAGGTCATTGGGCAAAGTTCAAGGTCATATTGGCCAGGAACAGTTAAACGGTTTCTGGATGATAAATTGAGAACGCTTGGGCCAAGGGTCATGAAAGATGATACAGAGGTTCATTATGACCAGCACCCCTATTGATTTTGAGTTCAGTAGGTCTAAGGTCAAGGGTACAGTGATTCGGAACATTTAAACCGTTTCCAGATAATTGCTTGAGAATGCTGGGGCCTAGGATCATGAAACTAGATAGGGAGGTTGGTCATGACCAGTAGAAGACCCCTATAGATTTTGAGGTCAGGTAGGCCAAAGGTCAAGGTCTCATTGACCCGGAACAGTTAAACCCTTTTCGGACTATACGTTGAGAACGCTTGGGCTTAGGATCACGAAATTTTATAGGGAGGTTGATCATGACCAGCTGATGACCCCTGTTGATTTTGAGGTCAATATGTCAAAGGTCAAGGTCACATTGAACCAGAACAGTAGAACTTTTGTTTACAGTGAGCAAATAATTTCTGTTCCTTGTGCAATTACTGAATGCATCAAGGGGGGCATTTTGTGTTCGACGAGCTCTTGTTGGTAAATGAAGTTGCAGAGGATGCATAGTTTGAGTTTGAAAGAACTGTCCAAATAATAGGACATTTTATCCAGAGTGATAACTCTTATAATGGTTGCCACTTTCCAGAGGGAACTTAAAACATGTGAAACAAGCTGTGTGGATAAATTGAACGGTAGCATTACATGTTTCCCGCCCCAACTGCAAAGTTTCATTTGAATACAGAATGTGTATTTTTGAGTGGCAAATTGTCAAACAGTACTGTCAAGCTTTATGGTTTTGCCAACTGAGTGAATAGATCTGTGACTGTCGGTTTGGCGGCTCCAAATAGTTTTTGCGTGTTTGTGGAGAAAGAATACTTAAGTGGTAGTTGAAGCTGACCTCTGATGACCTATCAGTTAACTGACTGTCTTGGGGCCATTGACTCAGTAATGTTGCACAAATGACAAACTCTATGTCCCCAAAATTTAATCATGTCAGATGATTAGGTAGTTGAGGTCTTGGTACATGGTTGACTCATATACTACTAGTATTCGGATGATTAGGCATACTAGTTCTTTTTCATAAAGTTTCCAAAGTATTTCTTCAGCCTAAAATCTATAGATTTGTTTTGACTTATTTTGACTGACTGGTGCCTAAAACAAAATTGACTTCTTCTCTAACTTTTTCTTCCAATTTTCCATCCAAACTCACACAATTATTCACGCCCATTTCATATTTCAACCAATCATTTCACACATGCATACATTAAAACTTGACCATTACTTGTCTGTCATAATTGTTGATTCCACTGGCTTATCAGTGTCTGATACCAATTAACACTTACAAATTAAATTATTACCATATGAAATTGTATCTGGAATATCTTTGAAGTAATAGACCAAATCAAATTAACATGTGTTTAGCTATGATTATTTCCAGATAAGTATAGATAATAAACTGTAAAAATGTGTGGGTACTCTGATGAAATGATGACTTAATGTTATTTTAATGATTTTCATAACAAAAATATATCTTAATTTGGAGCTGGTCACAGTATTATGGGAGAACATGCAGTGGACTTTGTAGGGTGGCAGTACTTAATGTGCACCAGATTTGGTCACAGTATTTATGGGCATGTCTTGGCCAGGTTTGTAACCAGCTGGATTATCCCAATGGCTGTTATGGCCCATGAGTTACTCAAAATTGTAAATATTGACAGTGTCCTCTATAACTTTAGCAGTTCTTAACCAGTGTTCACCAAACTTGGTTACAATGTTTAATGGGAATAATTTTTTGACCAAATTTAATTACAACTCCAGAGAAGCCCTCTCTTAATTAAGCTTAAACCTCTCTATAACATCATCAAAATTTCCCTAAGCTAAAATATACTATCAAGTTTACCTCTACAGAACAACAACCCCTACATACCACTCAATATTTGTATCTCCCAAAGGGTGTTGCTCTACAAAGGTTGCACTGTAGCTTGGTCCTTCAAGTCTTTCTGCAGTTATGACCTTGAATTACTCAAAATTGTGAAAATAGAGTTTCCTGTCTCTAAATTGAGCAGTTCTTATCCAAAGTTATAATGTTTATTGAGATATTATCTTTGCCATTTTGTTAACCAGTCGGATAGTCTTTGCCACTCTTATGTTATCGCCGTTGAATTAGTTTAAATTGAAAAATTGACAACTTGTCTGCCCAACATGCAGAGTAATTTAAAGATCAAAAGTAATTTGCTGTGACAGGCATATTTTGTGACAGTTTTCCACTCTTGTTAGCTCTTCTGAACCTCAGGGTAAGCTGTTAGTATAGATGAATGGCCTGGCATCCATTGCCTACACTTTACATAAACATCTCCTCTTGAAACTACCGGTTAGAATTACACTGTAGCAACCTTGCAAGGTCTTCTTGCAAGTTTAATCAAATTGTTCTGTTGGACTCCTTTTAGGCATTGCCAGAGCTAAAAATAGAAAAAAATCTTTAAAGAATTTTTTCTCAAGAACAACTGTATGTATCATGACCAAATTTAGTTTGAAGCACCCTTTCTCAAGTTTGTTGAAAATGGTTCCATTTAGACTGAAAATTAGCTAAAAATAGAAGAAACTTTAAGCTACCTTTTCCAATCAATTACTAAAAGGATCTCCACAAAACCTGGTCTGTTGCATTGTTGTAAGATTCTCTTTTTGGTTTATTCAAAAGTTTTTGCTTGGCCCTTTTTAAGGGACAAGAGCTAAAAATAGGAAAACTTCACTTTGAATAAGTTCTTCTCATGAGTCACTGATGGTTCTTATTTCCTTACTTTGTAGCATCCTTGAAAGGTTGTCTGTTAATCTGTCCAAATGGTTCCTTGCCCCTTTTAGGGGCCACCAGAGTTAAAAATAGATATACATAATACCTGTAAATGACAACTCTCAACCACTTGATTGATATTCAACAACTATGTAGAATCACTGTAAGGACCTTTTGCTTGAATTCTTTTAGATACTTATTGTTGTGTTTTACATACATGTTTCTAGTATTACATTTATGTTTTTGGCTCACCTGTCACATAGTGACAGGGTGAGCTTTTGTGATCGCCCTTCGTCTGTCTGTCCGTCGTCCGTCCACAATTTCTTGCGAACATGATAGAGACCACTTTTTGCTATTAATTTTAATCAAACTTGCACACAACTTTTATTGCCATAATATCTTGGTTCCGTTCGAAAACTGGCCAGATCCCATCATGAGTTCCAGAGTTATGGCCCCTTAAAGGGCCCAAATTTGCTATTTTTGGCTTGTGAACACGATAGAGACCACATTTTGCAATCAACTTTAATCAAACTTGCACACAACTTGTATTGGCATAATATCTCGGTTCCTTTCGAAAACTGGCCAGATCCCATTATGGGTTCCAGAGTTATGGCCCCTTTAAGGGCCAAAACTTGCTATTTTTGGCTTGTGAACACAATAGAGGCCACATTTTGCAATCAACTTTTCTCAAACTTGCACACAACTTGTATTGGCATAAAATCTCGGTTCCTTTCGAAAACTGGCCAGATCCCGTCATGTTTTCTAGAGTTATGGCCCTTTAAAGGGCCAAAATTTGCTATTTTTGGCCGTACTTCCTGGTTTTTTAAGATACAACTTTGAACTTTGGATGACATGTACAGATTTGCATGCCGATCTTAAAACTGACTTTCAGTGACCATGAATATGGCCTTCTGACCTACTTTCTTGTTTTTTAAGATACAGCCTTGAAATTTGGATGACATGTACAGTTTTGCATGCCAGTCTCTAAACTAACTTTCAGTGACCATCATTGTGACCTACTGACCTACTTTCTTGTTTTTGAGCTACAGCAAAAAGATTTGGACCACCTGTAATATATTTTTATGTCCGCCTTCGACCAAGGCGGGGTATATTGTTTTGCTGATGTTGGTCAGTCTGTTGGTTGGTCAGTCGGTCGTTGGTCTGTATGTAGACCAATCTGTTTCTGGATGATTACTCAAGAATGCTTGGGCCTAGGATCATGAAAGTTGGTAGGAAGGTTGGTCATCACCTGCAGATGACCCCTATTGATATTGAGATTTGTATGTCAAAGGTCAAGGTCACAGTGACCCTGAACAGTTAAACGGTTTCCGGATGATAGCTCAAGATTGCTTGGGTCTAGGATCATGAAAGTTGATAAGGACTGGAGGTTGGTTATGGCCAGTAGATGACCCCTATTGATTTTGAGATCTGTTTGTCAAAGGTCAAGGTCACAGTGACCCTGAACAGTTAAACGGTTTCCGGATGATAAATCAAGAACGCTTGGGCCTAGGATCATGAAAGTTAATAGGGAGGTTGGTTAGGACCAGCAGATGACCCCTATTGATTTTGAGGTCAGTATGTTGAAGTTCAAGGTCACAGTGACTTGGAAAAGTTAAAAGGTTTCCGGATTATAAGTTGATAGGGAGGTTGGTCATGACCAGCAGATGACCCCTATTGATTTCGAGGTCAGTAGGTCAAAGATCAAGGTCACAGTGACCAGGAACAGTAAAACGGTTTTCGGGCGATAACTCAAGAAAGCTTGGGCCTAGGATCAGGAAAATTGATAGGGAGATTGGTCATGACCAGCAGATGACCCCTGTTATATTTAGCGTGCATCTATTTAACGTTATTGGCGTTTATTGTTTGGCGCCTTTTACTGCGACGTCACTTCTTGACGTACTTCCTGTATACTTGTTTGTATTTGAATGGAGTTGATGTAATACAGTCATCGAAACCGAACCTGCTTTTAGTATTGATGTCAATCCCTACATTTTGGTCCCACGAACTGGATACACAGCCTACAAAGAGAAACGTTTTTAACAGTTCAAGAGTAGATTTACCGCTACAGACACAAAGATGAATTTGACCAAATTACGAGCTCTTTTTAAGGGAAATAAAGCAGCAGTTACAAAACTAACGTCAAAGTTCGATGCAGACGATTCGGAGATCAGTGCAGAAGAAATAGAGAATATTCTCCATTCTTATGAAGAGAAGCAGACGACACTTGAAAGTCTACACTCACAAGTTCTAGAAATTATACCGCCGGAAAATGAAGAGAAAATAGAAGAGGAGGTGATTGCACAGCACGACTACAGCTATTCTTTACAATGCACATTAAACAAAATCAAGAAAACGTTAAAGGTAAGAATCTCAAATCTCAACGCCGCCGCAAATGTATTTAGTAATAGCTCAACAGAAACGCAATACAGTACCGGAAGTGAAAACATAAATCGATCCAACAGGGACGCAATTAATTCATGCAGTACAACACAAGAGCAATCAATGCTGATAAACAGTTATGATAATGTTCAATGTGTAAATTCTGGAAACAGCTATCATAGATTGCCGAAATGAGACATTCCCATATTCACCGGAAATGTAATTGACTGGCAAGCCTTCTGGGATTCATATGAATCTGCAATACATGCAAACTCGTCACTTACGGACATACAGAAATTTAATTATTTGAAATCGCTCCTTAGGGGCAAGGCTCTTCAAACAATCGCAGGCTTCGCGCTTACAAATATATATTACCAGAAAGCAGTCGAGATTTTACATGAATGTTATGGACAGAGGGAGAAGATAATTCAGACATACATGACAGCACTACTAGATTTACCGGCGTCAGTAAACAATTTTGCAAGCCTTCGTCTTTTCTACGACGAAACAGAGACACATATCAGAGGTTTAGATTCCTTAGGACAAAGTGAAAATACTTACGGTTCATTGCTAGTTCCCGTCATACTGCAGAAACTTCCGGCGGAAATGAAAAAGAACATGACTCGTGAACATGGTTCAACAAATTGGAGTTTAAGTGACATTAGACGAATGTTTCTGAAAGAGTTAACCATTATGGAAGCTGGTAATGAACCTCAGCTATTGGCCTATCCAGCTACAGCAGCGTTTGTGACCAACAGTAACAAATATAAATCAGGTAAATCGGGCAAAAGCCATGAAAATCCACATAGATCTAGTTTTCAGTCAAAAAATGCGAAAGGGTGCGTTTTCTGCAAAAGACCTCATTACAGTGCAGATTGTAATACTGTGAAAGATTATGACTCAAGAATTGATATAGTTAAACATGACAGACTGTGTTTTAACTGCCTTGGAAACCACAGGGTCTCAAATTGCAACTCTTAAGTCTAATTGTAAGAACTGTGCTCGAAGACACCATACCAGCCTTTGTAAGGACAAGCTTAAAAGTCAGCCCCTGCCAGAGAAAAAGTCAAGACAAGAAGAAAACATAGACACTGAAAAGAAAGATACAGCAATGCTGCATTCCTCACATATACATACAGATGGACCTGTACTTCTGAAAACCGCCATTGCCGAAGTACAGGCAGACTCTACATATTGTGAAGCCAATATACTTTTCGATGAAGGAGCTCAGAGATCTTTTATCACAGATAAGCTTTCAAAGAAATTAAACCTTAAGGTAACTGGAAGAGAAACACATTACCTGTCAGGATTTGGAGAAAAGAACACACAAGTCAGACATCTAGAAACTGCGATGATAACACTTCGGACTGAAAATGAAGACATTGAAATCAAAGTACTGATAGTACCAGAAATAGCAGTCGCGTTGAAGACATATCAAGGTGCCGTTAACAAGCTTCCCTACTTACAAGATCTAAAATTAGCACACCCGTAGAACAAAGATGAAATATTTTAGATAACTTTATTGATTGGAGCAGATTGTTATTGGAGAATAGTACAAGATAAAGTTGTGAGAGGAAATGGTCCTACTGCCGTAAAATCAAAACTTGGATATCTGTTGTCTGGGCCATTGAATACATTTGAAGATAACCCGCATCACACATCCACGATGAATTTATTGACATCACACGTCAGCGAAGAAATAGATCTAGAGAAATTTAGAATCGCTCAGAATAGAAACAGAAGAATGTAATCAGTCCTATCATGATTATATGACAAACTACAAGAAATCAAGCGTTACATACAGGGAAGAAGATAGAAAATACTTTGCTAGATTACCCTGGAAAGAAAATCACAACCCATTACCGACGAATGAAATAATATCTAGACGACGAACTAGTGATGGGCTGACAATCGGCAACAATCGAATAATCGTCGGCGTTGCATTCATGAGCGCGATCGCCGACTTCACTTTTCCCTGACCGATTAATTATTTGGCATCCTAAACGGATAATTTAGTTGTTTCTGACCTCTTTCTTTCTGGTATTTATGGTTCTTTGGGGCAATTACGCCAAGGGAAAGTACTCTACCTTAAAATGGCATCCTCCAAAGTCTCGAAAGAAATTGAGGTAATCTGTGATCACCAAGCCAAGAAATCCATCAACCTAAACTCTTGACAATAGTATGGCAGTATGCATAGCATGCCGTAAGACTTACGCAAGCATATTAGCAAAGGTATTTTCATTTTTTGATCTTGTAGGATTGAAATCATTCCAGTCGTTAAATAAGAATTAATAAATCATTAATACGTTTTTTGCTCCAAACAATTTTAATTTGATAACACAATATCACTGGATAAGTCCCTTGTGAAATTAAGACAAGTACCTGATTTGAAGTTTACTATCTTCACAAATATTTTACTTTTATGCTGTTAACTTACTCATGTTTATGAAGGGTTCGATACAACAGAAATAGGATATTTGACGTCTGTGTGGTTCATTTCCTAAGTAATGACATAAAACATACACTGTAAGATGACCTTATAGATATGCAACTAGAGTAACCGATTATCCGATTATATCCGATTAATCGAATCGGTTGGCTTGTCCGATTATGCCGATTAATCGATTGGCAAATCTAACCGATTTGCCGATCACTACGACGAACACGAAATGTCGTTAACAGACTAAAGAGAGAGCCAAGTCTTCTAAAGAAATACGGAGGAATCATAGTAGAACAAGATGAACTTGGATTTATTGAAAAAGTACCAGACGATGTCACCTCGCCCATAAAGCTACATTATATTCCCCACCTCCCGATTAAGAAAGATTCAGCGGCAACTCCTATAAGGATTGTATTTGACTGTAGCTGCAGAAGTTCACAAGAATCAACAAGCTTGAATGATTGTCTCCAAAGTACTCCGCCTATATTGAACGACCTTTCGTCTATTCTGATGCGTTTTAGGATTCACCAGTATGCTGTCACGACTGACATAGAAAAAGCGTTTCTGAACGTTGGACTCGGCGAAGATGATCGTGACGTCACAAGATTCTTTCGGTTGAGTGATCCCGACAACCCGAGCAGTGACTTACAGATCTACCGTTTCAAATCAATGCAGTTTGGTGCCACGTGTTCACCCTTTATTCTGAGCGCCGTAATACAGAAACATCTGTCATCAAACCACTGTGCCATTAGTGAGCAACTTTCAAGGGATCTTTATGTTGATAACATACTTTCAAGCTTACCTGATCACGACACTCTAATGGAATTTTACCATTCAAGCAGAGATATTTTCAAGAGAGCGGGATTCAATCTGAGGTCTTGGGCTTCGAATTACGAGATTCTACGTGAAATGGCGAGATCAGAGAATGTTGCAGACGACTGCAGAGCTACCAAAGTCCTTGGAATGGTATGGAACCCTGAAAGCAACATCATCACATTTGCGAAAAGTAAAAGTTGTACAAGCAGTTTAGTCCCTATGACGAAAAGAGAGTTACTTAAAGAATCTTCATCCATATATGATCCATTAGGAATACTAGTCCTCAAATGGCAAAATGTGAAAGCAGATATTGATGAGGGAATCAAGACGGAGCTCCCTACATGTTATTTCTCGAAAGAATTCAAAGATTTACCCACACTGCACGTATTTACAGATTCCAGTATAAAAGCATACGGCGCATGCACATATATAATTTCCGGAAACGAGAGCTCATTAGTGATGGCAAAAAACAGAGTTGCTCCAATAAAGACTTTAACTGTACCAAAACTAGAATTAATGGCTGCTGTTGTTGGCGCAAAATTGGCAGATCATATCCAGAAAAGTGTTACTATTTTGGAGTGACAGCCAAGTAGTACTTAAATGGCTTACATCATCAAAACAACAGAACATATTCGTAAATAACAGGATAAAGAAAATCAAAGAACTGTCTGGTGATAGTGAGTGGAGATACTGCCCCACTGATTCTAAACCGTCAGATTTGCTATCAAGAGGCATTACCTTTGACAGATTCCAAAATAACCAGCTATGGTTACACAGACCTTCATGGTTGATCAATGGCGATTACCCCAAAACACTACTGTTACCATCATTGATAGAAGAAAAAGATACGTCCCAGAATACCAGAGATACGTCCCAGAATACAAAAGATACGTCCCTGACTACCAGAAATACGTCCAAGAATACAAGTGACATGTCTTACAGAACAAAAAACAAATCCCTGAGTATGAGAGACGTGTACCAGTCTACACAAGATAAGTTACAGTCTTCGCAGTTTAGTTCAAAGACAACTACTCGAGAGACGTTGCCATCTACAGCACAGTTAACAGTCACAGACTTCGACAAATTATCAACCATCTCAAATGTGACGAAAATAAAGAATTTCAGCTCTTACCATAGACTTCTGAAAGTCACAGCATATGTACTACGGTTCATATATAACTGTAGAAATACAAAGAAATTACTAGACCCGCTTACTGCAGAGGAAATAAACAGCGCATTATGTACGTGGATTAAAGATGTGCAACATACAAGTTACCCAGAAATTTTCACAAAAGAAAAGAAGATACTAAACACAAAGTCCAATCTGGTTCGACAACTTGACCTCTACCTGGATGATCAGAATATGGTTCGCTGTGGTGGTCGTATGTCAAATGCTTATGTACATGAGAATAGAAAATTTCCATTGTTGCTACCTACAAAGCACGCACTAACAGACCTCATCATTACTTCAACACACAAAAGACAACTGCATTGCGGTGCATAAAGTTTAGTTACTTACCTGAGACAGAAGTTCTGGATTCCGAGAAAACGACAAAGAGTAAAATTCATTATACACAGGTGTATAACATGTCGAAAGGTTATAGGGAAAGCTTACAGAGTACCAGACCCACCACCATTACCGAAATACAGAGTAGAGGACGGACCACCATATAGCATTACAGAAGTAGACTTTACTGGAGCCATGAACATCAAAAATAAAGACGGGTCAATGGGAAAAGCATACATTTGTTTATTCACTTGTGCGAAGACGCGAGCAGTGCATCTTGAACTTGTTCCCGATATGACCATAGCAGACATCCCAACTTTTTCTGAATGCCAAATGGGAGTTCTTGCTTTCCAAAGTGGCGAGATTGAGGTGTTCAAGTGGGAGATTTTATACCGCGGTAATTATGTTCATGATAACGAAGCTTTTAACAAATCTAATGATAATATAAACTTATTTGCCCTTATAAAATCACTAGTCTTAAAAAATTCACTTGTCTATATCTTATTATTCATGCATTTTTAATGTTTTGGAACAATAATACATGAAGCCTTCTGTGCAAAATTAAATAGTTATGGCACTTTAAGCAGTATGTCTCAATTCAAAACACCACTGAGAATTAAACCTGCACTTTTATTTCTTTTGTTGGAAAGAAGACTCCCCAGGTGAATTTTACATGGCAAACAGTGCAGCTGTTAGAACTGTAAAAACAAAATGTATATAGCTAAAAGAAAAAAAGTTCAAGCAATAGAAAATTTACTGTTTGATTCTCATCCCTGTCAGTATTTAAAACCCCTCGCTCAAATACTTTTATTGATCAAAATCCTGTTATCCAAAATTGAATGTCCGGGTATTGTTACACTTTCGTAGATTTGCCTAAATCTCCAGTTAAAAGGATGTGTTTGACAAATTGTTATGATGCAAAGACAGTTTAACAGCATCTGATGGTAAGTGATATTAAAATTTACCATGACATTTCCTCTTATCAAAATGATTTTAAGAGAAATATTTTTTAAAACCTAGCAGGTTGACTCGGCGACCATCTACTTTCGATTTCAAAAAGTTACAGAAAAAGGTAAAGCCGGTATAATTTCTAATCTAAATTTGATTGAATTTAATTAGATATCTAATGTCTGGATTTTAATTTCAATTGTGACACATTAATCAACACCTGGCTTTGTTGAATCGTGTAATAAACAATAATCAGCAGGGGTAGAATAAGGTGCGAAAATATCCGAAAGGTGTTGTTTACAGACTCAGCAGTGATACGTACAGTATCAGATAGGCGCAAAGAAGTGGATTATTTCATAATTTTTGCTTTTTAGCTCACCTGTCACAAAGTGACAAGGTGAGCTTTTGTGATCGCGCGGTGTCCGTCGTCCGTCCGTCCGTCCGTGCGTGCGTCCGTCCGTAAACTTTTGCTTGTGACCACTCTAGAGGTCACATTTTTTGTGGGATCTTTATGAAAGTTGGTCAGAATGTTCATCTTGATGATATCTAGGTCAAGTTCGAAACTGGGTCATGTGCCCTCAAAAACTAGGTCAGTAGGTCTAAAAATAGAAAAACCTTGTGACCTCTCTAGAGGCCATATATTTCACAAGATCTTCAGGAAAATTAGTCAGAATGTTCATCTTGATGATATCTAGGTCAAGTTCGAAACTGGGTCACGTGCCTTCAAAAACTAGGTCAGTAGGTCTAAAAATAGAAAAACCTTGTGACCTCTATAGAGGCCACATATTTCACAAGATCTTCATGAAAATTGGTCAGAACGTTCACCTTGATGATCTCTAGGTCAGATTCAAAACTGGGTCAAGTGCCATCAAAAACTAGGTCAGTAGGTCAAATAATAGAAAAACCTTGTGACCTCTCTAAAGGCCATATTTTTCATGTGATCTGTATGAAAGTTGGTCTGAATGTTCATCTTGATGATATCTAGGTCAAATTCGAAACTGGGTCACGTGCGATCAAAAACTAGGTCAGTAGGTCTAAAAATAGAAAAATCTTGTGACTTCTCTAGAGGCCATATATTTCATGAGATCTTCATGAAAATTGGTCAGAATGTTCACCTTGATGATATCTAGGTCAAGTTCGAAAGTGGGTCACGTGCCATCAAAAACTAGGTCAGTAGGTCAAATAATAGAAAAACCTTGTGACCTCTCTAGAGGCTATATTTTTGATGGGATCTGTATGAAAGTTGGTCTGAATGTTCATCTTGATGATATCTAGGTCAAGTTCGAAAGTGGGTCACGTGCCTTCAAAAACTAGGTCAGTAGGTCAAATAATAGAAAAACCTTATAACCTCTCTAAAGGCCATATTTTTCATGGGATCTGTATGTTCATCTTGATGATATCTAGATAAAATTCGAAACTGGGTCAGCTGCGGTCAAAAACTAGGTCAGTAGGTCTAAAAATAGAAAAACCTTGTGACCTCTCTAGAGGCCATACTTGTGAATGGATCTCCATAAAAATTGGTCAGAATGTTCATCTTGATGATATCTAGGTCAAGTTTGAAAGTGGGTCATGTGCCATCAAAAAGTAGGTCAGTAGGTCAAATAATGAAAAAAACGTTGTGACCTCTCTAGAGGCCATATTTTTCATGGGATCTGTATGAAAGTCGGTCTGAATGATGATCTTGATGATTTATAGGTCAAGTTTGAAACTGGGTCAACTGCGATCAAAAACTAGGTCAGTAGGTCTTGAAATAGAAAAACCTTGTGACCTCTCTAGAGGCCATACTCTTGAATGGATCTTCATGAAAATTGGTCAAAATGTTCACCTTGATATCTAGGTCAAGTTTGAAATGGGTCACGTGCCTTAAAAAACTAGGTCAGTAGGTCAAATAATAAAAAAACCTTGTGACCTCTCTAGAGGCCATACTTTTATTGGGATCTGTATGAAAGTTGGTCTGAATGTTCATCTTGATGATATCTAGGTAAAGTTTGAAATTGGGTCAACTGCGGTAAAAACTATGTCAGTAGGTCTAAAATTAGAAAAATCTTTTGACCTCTCTAGAGGCCATATTTTTCAATGGATCTTCCTAAAATTGATCTGAATGTTCACCTTGATGATATCTAGGTCAGTTTAGAAACTGGGTCACGTACAGTCAAAAACTAGGCCAGTAGGTATAAAAATAGAAAAACCTTGTGACCTCTCTAGAGGCCATATTTTTCATGAGATCTTCATGAAAATTAGTGAGAATGTTCACCTTGATGATATCTAGATAAAGTTTAAAACAGGGTCAGGTACCTTCGAAAACTAGGTCAATAGGTCAAATAATAGAAAAACCTTGTGACCTCTCTAGAGACCATATTTTTCAATGGATCTTCATGAAAATTGGTCAGCAGTTTTATCTTGATAATATCTAGGTCAAGTTCAAAACTGGGTCACATGAGCTCAAAAACTAGGTCACTATGTCAAATAATAGAAAAAATGACGTCATACTCAAAACTGGGTCATGTGGGAAGAGGTGAGCGATTCAGGACCATCATGGTCCTCTTGTTTATTGTTGTTTTTTTTTTTTTAATCGGGAGATTGAGACTTCTGATCGGGGTGGTCGGGTTTTAGAACCAGAATCGGGAGGAACCCGATCGGATCGGGAGAGTTGGGATGTCTGCCATAGAATCCTTCATGTTAGCTTTCCGTCATTTTACCAGCCGAAAATCAACACCAACAATTATGATGTCAGACAACGCTCTAACGTATAATGCTGCTGCAAAGATCTTGAAGGACCCATCTGCACTGTCAGAGCATGGAATTACTTGGAAATTGATACCTCAACATGCGCCTTGGTATGGAGGCTGGTGGGAGAGGCTGATCGGTTTGACAAAAATCTGCATTAAGAAAGTACTAGGAAAAGTGCTTATCAGCCTCGAGGTTCTTCAGAGGCTTGTAACAGAAGTTGAATGCATCATCAATGACCAACCGCTAACATGTGTCTTCTGATCACTTAGATGAGGATTTACTCACACCATCCCACCTTCTATACGGACGCTGGATTTCTTCACCAGTATTTCCAGATGACAGGTGCGCTCTCACACCAACGTCAATCTCGCGAGATTCCATGAAGAAGTTAGCAAACTTTACAGCTAATACGATATATCATTTTTGGATCAGATGGAAAAACGAATATCTCGCATCACTGCGAGAATATCACAAAGTACACAAGCGAATACCAGATACTCGTAGGGTCGGCGATGTCGTACTCGTACATGACGATAATATCCATAGGACGAGATAGCCACTTGCAGTTATCAATGAGCTGATCACTGGTCAAGACGGTTTTGTGCGTCAAAAAACTTTATCCATTAGAGACCAGCGAATGAACTTTGAAAATACTGACGTCATATTTGTATTTTCATAATGACTTGAAAAAGCACATACGACTTTAAAAAGTGATTATTTAAAATAAATGTTGTGATTAAATTCAGAGACAGTGATAGTTTGAGTAGATTCAGTGCAAGCATATAACTTTCATGGCCCGGAGTGTTATATTTAACGCGCATCTATTTAACGTTATTGGCGTTTATCGTTTGGCGCCTTTTACCGCGACGTCACTTCTTGGCGTACTTCCTGTATACCTGTTTGTGTTTGAATGGAGTTGATGTAATACAGTCATCGAAACCGAACCTGCTTTTAGTATTGATGTCAATCCCGACAACCCCTATTGATTTTGAGGTCATTTGGTCAAAGTTCAAGGTCAGATTGGCCAGGAACAGTTAAACAGTTTCTGGAAGATAACTTGAGAACGCTTGGGCCAAGGGTCATGAAAGATGATAGAGAGGTTCGTCATGACCAGCAGATGACCCCTTTTGATTTTAAGGTCAGTAGGTCAAAGGTCAAGGTTATAGTGACCCGGAACATTTAAACGGTTTCCAGACAATTACTTGAGAACGCTTGGGCCTAGGATCATTGAACTTGATAGGGAGATTGGTCATGATATGTAGATGACCCCTATAGATTTTGAGGTCTGTAGGCTAAAGGTCAAGGTCACATTAACCCGAAACAGTTAAACCCTTTCCGGACGATACCTTGAGAAAGCTTTGGCTTAGGATAATTAAACTTAATAGGGAAGTTGATCATGACCAGCAAATGACCCGTGTTGATTTTGAGGTCAATAGGTCAAAGGTCAATTTCACATTGAACAAGAACAGCAGAACTTTTGTTTACAGTGAGCAAATAATTTCTGTTCCTTGTGCAATTCCTGAATGCATCAAGGGGGGCATTTCATGTTGGACGAGCTCTTGTTACAGATTACAAAAGTAATCTGGCATAATCTTTACCTTGACCCACTCTCCTAATTTTTTTAGTTTTTAAAGCTTAAGCTAAGAAATCTGTTGAAGCAAGCAACTCTACTCAGGTGAGCGATATAGGGCCATTATGGCCCTCTTGTTATCCCCTGCCGATGAAATCGGGAGGGGGGTATTGAAATGGCGTTGTCCGTCCGTCCGCAGCCATTTCTCAGTAACTACTTGGTAGATTTTCATGAAACTTGAAATAAACATGAACCAACATACTGCGATGATGCCTGTCAAGTTTTTTTTTTTGATTGGTCAATTTCCCTCAGAGTTATTGCCCTTGATTTAATGAAAAATGTCCGTCTGAAGCCATTTCTCAGTAACTAGCAGGTAGAATTTCATCAAGCTTGAAATAGACATGAACCAAGATACTGCGCTGATGCCCGTCAAGTTTTTTTTGGATAGGTCAATTTCCCTCAGAGTTATTGCCCTAGATTTAATGAAAAATGTCCGTCTGCAGCCATTTCTCAGTAACTAGCAGGTAGAATTTCATTAAACTTGAAATAGACATGAACCAAGATACTGCGATGATGCCCTTCAAGTTTTTTTTCGATTGGTCAATTTTCCATATAGTTATTGCCCTTTAATTGTTTAAAAATCCACAGATCTGTACATAACAAACCAACCAATGGGAAGAATTTCATTAAACTTCTTTCATTCTTTTCCATGAACATTTATTATAAACATGTGATGTTGTGTACCTACACCTGGTCGCCACCTTACCTTGGTCACTACCACTGCCCCCCCCCCCCCCCCCCCCCCAATTTTTTTTTTTTTTTTTTTCATTTTTCGTTTTCTATCAATATTTATAATCAACATGTAAACTGTTGTGTCCTCCCCCACCAACCCCCACCCTAACAAACCATTAATTTTCTTTTAATTTGATTTTGACTAATGAAATTATTTGCTTCTTGGTAACATTCTTAACTTTTTGCTGGATATATTTTTTTGCCATTCCTCACCTCTGACCCTTTCGGCGGGGGATTCCAATTCATCGAATTTGCTTGTTATAAATTAGCATGTCATTGCAATTTCAGATGAAACAACAAAAAGTGTAACTGAAAATCAAACAACATCAAGCCCTGCAAGCTCCAGATCAACAGAGCCATGGATTATAGGAAGTAAGAAAATTGCTTTGTAGTTTCACTCTTGTCAAAGTTTTAGCTTGACTATTCATAGAATAGGGAGGGCTGTTGTACATGCCCTTGGCATTTGGCTTGCATTCAGGTTGAAGTTATATGGCAAGCCTCTCAATTTCCCTGTATTTACTTAACTACTGCTTCTATTTCCATCAAACATGAGGGTTGGTCATGGTAAGGGGCATACATCTGGTAGTTTAGGGTCAGGTTTCCTAATTTGACCTAAAGGTCAAGGATGCTGAGATTAAATGTTGTAATGGTGTTGGTTCAAGTTTAATGGCAAGCTTCTTAATTTCACTATATCTTTTTAACTATTGCCCCTATAATCATCAGACCTCACATAAGGAATGATCTTAGTAAGGGGCAGATATGTTTAAGTTTAGGGTCACAGAGGTACCTCAAAGGTCAAATATTGTAATAATGCTGGTTAAAGTTTTATGGTAAGCTTCTCAATTTCAATATGACTTCTTAACTACTGCCCCATCATCACAGGGCTGGCGCTGTTGTTCGCCAAATTGCCATTGGCGAAAATTGTAATAATTTGGTAACGAAAAATCACTTTTGGCGAAAACTCTTGGGGAAGCATTTTTTTCGCGCCGCATTTTGTTGACAATCGCAGAATGGTTTTCTAATCCACTCTGGATGTACGACAAGGCGCATTTCTGTAGGCAAAAAAAATAGATATCAGTCTACAATACATCATCTGGGTTATCAAAGGTTAAAATCTGTCTGGAGGTACGAATATTGTGTTAAAATGACACGAGTAAATCAATTGTATGTTTGTTTAAAGATGATTGAACGGGTGATTAAAGAAAACCTAACAAATTAGCTGTTTGAATATGTGATAATTGATTGGAATTCGGCAAAAATACTTAAATCGCCTTTTCAGCGCGTCTGATTCTCTGAAGTGCATGGACATGTGGCTAGTTGAAAATGAGATTCTATGTCATTAAGTTTAATAAAGGTCATGTTAATTGCCTTATATCTGAGAATTGTGAAAAACATAATTATCTATATTCAGATCAGAGTAGTAAGTACTCGTTTCTGCTTAAAAGGACGGGGAATCGCGCTGTTCCATTATTCACCAAAATGGCATCTTCTGCAGTTAAATGCTCTTTAGATCTAGATTTGTCAGATACTCCGCCATCCAAAAAGTCTAAATTTGAAATTGCTACTCCACGTGCATTCAAACAGCAGTGGTTGAATAAATTTGATTGACTTCAATATGTCTTATGTTTTATAAATTGTGCCTTAACATGCTTTACATCTGGTTGTGGAATGACGAAGAAAGATAACCTTATGAAACATCAGAAAACAATAGGTACAAAATGCAATTTGCTTATTTTCAAAGGCTTCGATGTGTGACTCAAAGGTTTTGCCAATGGGCCAAGACCTTTTCTGACCAACAAAATCTTAGCGGATTGCATATTTCTTGGTTTATCAGAATGGTCTAAATCACACGTTTTAAGGTAATATTATTAGATAAGATTTTAGTTTCATTTTGAGTCTGCAAGAAGAGAACAAAGTAACATAAGCAACAGGTTCTTTTGAACCGACTTTGCAACATAGTTCTATGCAACAATAATAAGTAATAAAGGTGTTAACTATAACATTTCTCATTTCTTCCAACCACAGTTGCATGAGCTATCCAATGTGATGTGTTATATATAATGTAGAGTTTAAAATAAATATTTAATATTAAAAATATATGCATTATATACAATAATATATATAGTATATTTCAAGCAGCTGTGGCTCCCACAATGTCTTTTGTAAGGTCTCTGATTCTTTGGCTATATTGGTGATACGATTTGGCTAAAAGATTTTTCATTTGACTAAAAGCTTGGCTACAAGAAAATTTATCCCAGCGCTACCGCTACATCATCAAGCCTAACATAAGGATTAATCTTAGAAAGGAGATTTAGGGCCAACTACCTCAAAGGACAAGGTCCCTGGGGCCAGGTTTTGTAATAGTTTTACTTGTATCCCTCTTACCCCTTTTTAATCCTCTGCTATGAGTGGTGGGGGGTTATAGGACTGTTCTTCCTTCTGTCTGTCCGTAACATTTTGTGTCTGCTCTGTATCTCCTAAACCCCTTAAAGGATTTTCATGAAACTTGGTCTAATGATCACCTCATCAAGACAATGTGCAGAAATGTCAGTCAGCCATGTCTGCTCAAGGTCAAGGTCACAACTAGGTCAAAGGTTTGAGCCTTCCATTTTGTGTCCGCTCCATATCTCCAAAACCCATTGAAGGATTTTCATGAAACTTAGGTCAAATGATTACCCATCAAGACGATATGCAGAACTCATGAGTCAGCCATGTTGGCTCAAGGTCAAGGTCACAACTGTAGGTCAAAGGTTTGAGCCTTCCATTTTGTGTCCGCTCTGTATCTCCTAAACCGCTTGAAGGATTTCATGAAACTTGGGTCAAATGATCACCTCATCAAGATGATGTGCCAAACTCTTTGAGTCAGCCATGTCAGCTCAAGGTCAAGGTCACAACTCTAGGTCAAAGGTTTGAAACTTCCATTTTGTGTTGGCTCTGTATCTCCTAAAAAAATTTTTTTTTCCCAGCTTGGACCTTTGAGGAGGCAGTTATGATTATACATGAAGTTAACATTTCTTTAGAAATAACACAGAAATCAAACATTTACAGTGTGACCGATACAGTATATAGCTTTCCTATATGTTTTAAAGACTACATGAATGATTTTGCAAATAAATTCTTGCCAGAACTCACTGAATCACTTTGTTGTGCCCCCCAATGAGTGGTGGGGGCATATAGATTTGGTCTTGTCCGTGCATCCGTTCGTCCGTCCAAAGTTCGTGACACGCCTAGCTCAAAAGTATTTGATATATATTCATGAAACCTTGCATGAGTCTTTATCATGATATGAACTTGCGCCCCTCCTACTTTTCGTCTGGCTCCGCCCCCTATTTTTAGAGTTATGGCCCCTGAAATAGTCAAAAATGCACATTATCACCTTGTGACGTGCCTAGCTCAAAAACTATTTGATATAGATTCATGAAACCTTGCATGTGTATTAATCATGATATGAACTTGTGCACCTCCTATTTTTCATTTGGGTCCGCCCCTTATTTTCAGAGTTATGGCCCCTGAAATAGTCAAAAATGCACATTTTCACCTTGTGACACGCCTAGCTCAAAAAGTATTTCATATAAATTGATGAAACCTCGCATCATGATATGAACTTGCGCACCTCCTAGTTTTCATCTGGCTCCGCCCACTATTTTTAGAGTTATGGCCCCTGAAATAGTCAAAAATACATATTTTGACCTTGTGACACGCCTAGCTCAAAAAGTATTTGATATAGATTCATGAAACCTTGCGTGTGTATTAATCATGATATGAACTTGCGCACCTCCTATTTTTCATTTGGGTCTGCCCCCTATTTTCAGAGTTATGGCCCCTGAAATAGTCAAAAATGCACATTTTCACCTTGTGACACGCCTAGCTCAAAAAGTATTTCATATTAATTGATGAAACCTTGCATGAGTCTTTATCATGATATGAACTTGCGCACATTCTGTTTTCCATCTGGCTCCGCCCCCTATTTTTTGAGTTATGGCACCAGAAATAGTCAAAAATGCACATTTTCACCTTGTGACGCGCCTAGCTCAAAAACTATTTGATATAGATTCATGAAACCTTGCATGAGTCTTAATCATGATACGAACTTGCACACCTCCTATTTTTCATTTGGGTCTGCCCTCTATTTTTAGAGTTCTGGCCCCTGAAATATTCAAAAATGCACATTTTCACCTTGTGACGCACCTAGCTCAAAAAGTATGATATATAAATTGTTGAAAACTTGCACAAGGCTTTATCATGATATAAACTTGCACACCTCTTTTTTTTTTTTTGCTGGTTCCACCATCTATTTTTAAAGTTATGGCCCCTGAAATAGTAAAAAAATGCACATAATAAATTTTTACCTAAGTATGTGCCTAGCTCAAAAAGTATTTGATGTAAATTCATGAAACCTTGCTTGAGTCTTTATCATGATGTGACCTTGCACATTTGGCATTCTTCTTGAGAATCTTAGTGCTTATTACAGAGTTATGGCCCTTGATTTAGACAAAACAGTGGATTTTTTGTTTGTGATGCTCATAGCTCAAAACGTATATGGCCTATAATAATGAATCCTTTTCATAAAGTGTTTGTTGAGGCTTTACCCCATTAAGACTGCAAACATTTGAATTATTGCCCCTTATTTGTGACAAATGTACCAGTGGGGGGCACACCCTGTGTCCTACAGACACATTCTAGTTTTTATTTTGTATTTATAATTACTAAGGGATGAGTGTCTTATTTTTAATTTTGATTTTTCTACATTAATCTGAAGGCGTGCCCATTTAACTGCAGAGGACGAGGAATATTTAAGACAAAACGGGCACCTGAGTGGAATAACATATCTTCTGAAACCCAGTTAGATGGCTTTGACACATGAACAACTTTGTGCCCCTAGTGAAACTCCAACCCATAGAGGTGAGGGGAATGTAATAAACCACCTGACCAGTGAGACCAAACGGAGTTGGGCATACAAAATTAATGCTTTGACATTGCTCGAATCCCATTGGAATAATTTCTTAACAGATCAGGCTAGCTTAAGTTTTTGTGGTAGAAGTTCATTTCAGTCAAAAATGATAACAGAAGGACAAAGAATGATCCCAATGTGGCCACCCTAAAAAGTGTTATTTGTTGTGCTTTGATTGACCTAGAAATTTAGAGTTGGAGAGGTCTGCTTTTTTCTGTTTCTTTCTTTCAGTCAATTCACAGCCAATTAATATACAAACAGGGAAAATTGGGGTTACAATAGGACAGATTTTGTTAGAAATTATTTTATATCTACACTACTTATTTGAAAAGCTAAACAATCTTCAAATTGACTAAATGCGTTTTGATAGAATATCTGACTGCTGTACTAGAGAAGTTACGTTCAAAAAGATGTGGGCCGAGACAATGTGATGGATCGGTCAGGATCTGTGAACAAACTTTTTTTTTTAAGATAGCACTCTGCTTTGGCTCAAGATCTAATATACTGAACTAAACAACTGATAACAGATGGTTTGAAAACTTTATATCTGAACAATATTTCTATGTTTAATCCAAATATTTTTAATTGCATCCCAGTGCACCTCTTACAAGTCAGGCTTCTTTCTTTTCACTGTATTGAACAATCGTAGAACATGCTTACTTCATCACCTACCGGCACATCAAAGGCCATGTGTGGCACTAGCACAGACACTCCAGGCCTCGACCTTAACTTTTTTCAGCAGGTCCACCAACTGCTAAAATCTAGTAGACCTGCTCAGACTTTAGTGGACCTCCAATTCTAGCACATAAATTACTTGCACACAACTTGTATTGGCATACTACCTTAGTTCCTTTCGAAAACTGGCCAGATCCCATCATGGGTTCCACAGTTATGGCCCCTTAAAGGGCTAAAAATTGCTATTTTTGGCTTGTGAACACGTTAGAGACGACATTTTGCAATCAACTTTAATGAAGATTGCACACAACTTGTATTGGCATAACATCTCAGTTCCTTTCGAAAACTGGCCAGATCCCATCATGGATTCTATGGTTATGGCCCCTTAAAAGGCCAGAATTTGCTATTTTTGGCTTGTGAACACAATAGAGACCACATTTTGCAACCAGCTTTTATCAAACTTGCACACAACTTGTATTGGCATAATATCTTGGTTCCTTTCGAAAACTGGCCAGATCCCATCATGGGTTCTAAAGTTATGGCCCCTTAAAGGGCCAAAATTTGCTGTTTTTGGCTTGTGAACAGGATAGAGACCACATTTTGCAATCAACTTTAATAAAACTTACACACAACTTGTATTGCCATAATATCTTGGTACCTATGGAAAACTGGCCAGATTCCATCATGGGTTCCACAGTTATGGCCCCTTAAAGGGCCAAAAATTGCTATTTTTGGCTTGTGAACATGATAGAGACCACATTTTGCAACCAGCTTTAATTAAACTTGCACACAACTTGTACTGGCATAATATCTCGGTTCCTTTTGAAAACTAGCCAGATCCCATCATGGATTCCAGAGTTATGGCCCCTTAAAGGGCTGAAATTTTCTATTTTGGCTTGTGAACACGATAGAGACCACATTTCCCTATCAACTTTAATCAAACTTGCACACAACTTGTATTGGCGTACTACCTTGGATCCTATGGAAAACAGGCCAGATCCCTTCATGGGTTCCAGAGTTTTGGCCCCTTGAAGGGCCAAAAACTGCTATTTTGGTTTTTGCAGCCATATAGAGACTTCATTTATGGTTTGCTTTGATACAAACTTGCACAGAATGTTTATCTTGATGATCTCTAGGCCAAGATGAAACTGGGACATGTGGGGTCAAAAACTAGGTCACCAGGTCAAATCAAAGGAAAAGCTCGTTAACACTCTAGAGGCCATATTTATGAACCTATCTTCTTGAAAGTTGGTCAGAGTGTTTATCTTGATGATTCCTTTGCCACATTGAAAACTGGGTCATATGGGGTCAAAAACTAGGTCACCCAGTCAAATGAAAGGAAAACCTTGTTAACATTCTTGAGGCCACATTTATGACCCTATCTTCATGAAACTTGGTCAGAATGTTCATCTTTATGATTTCTAGGCCAAGTTCGAAACTGGGTCATGTGGGGTCAAAAACTAGGTCACCTGCTTAAATGAATGGAAATGCTGTTAACACTCTAGAGGCCATATCTTTGACCCTGTCTTCGTGAAACTTGGTAGGAATGTTTATCTTGATGATTCCTTTGCCAGATCCGAAACTGGGTCATGTGGGGTCAAAAACTAGGTCACCACTCAGGGCTTTTTCTAGGGTTTTTAGGAATTAGGCCCCTGGTCAAATTGGGAATTTTTAACGTGGTAAATTGTCAAAATTGGGAAAATGTATCAACAAATCAAGCGAGTTTTTAACATTTAATTATGTTAGTTTAAAACTTCAGTTTCAAGTATTACTGGTAGACATTCAAATGAAGTACAAATTTAAAGTCTCCCCTTGTGAAATTTTGAGAATTTATTTTTTCTGGATTGTTTTCCAAGTTTCTAATACTAGAGCTCTATATTGCAAAAATAAAATACAGTAACTCTTCATTTGTCATGTTTAAACTTTTGTTTACAGTTTGTTTTCACCACAATTATAACTGAATTTTCCAAAAATTAGCCTGGCAAAGTGCCTGTATGTTCGAGTGGAAAAAAACTGGGTCACGAAAATATGTTTCAATTGACTTTAATGGTGTAAGAACTACCTGTCAACATGTTTCGGGTATTTTAATCAAGAAATATTGATTCACTTATGCATTTTGAGAGGTTTTTGCATACAAATCATACAAATACAACCTTGTATTTAATTTTTGCCGTTGTTGCAGAAGGTCATGTTACTAAAAACAGAAACGAGTTTGTTTTTCCAAAATTTTTTTTGATTTCCTTAGCAAACAAAACTTACTATGCAAGAATTATCTTTGAATAACAAAAAAGATAACTGATTTCAGTTGGGAGATTTTTCTTTGGATTGGGAATTTTTTGCTCCAGATTTGGAAAAATGGAGCATATTTGGCATTGGGAATGGGGCCGAATATCAGCCTCGTGAGACAGGTGGAAAAAGCCCTGGCCACTCAAAAGAACAGCTTGTTCATACTGTAGAGGCCACATTTATGACCCTGTCTTCATGAAACTTGGTCAGAATGTTTATCTTGATGATTCCAAGGCCAAGTTTAACAGGTGAGCGATATAGGGTAATAATGACCCTCTTGTTTCATATGTTTCAGCTTGACCCCTTTAAGGGCTCCAGAACTGAAAATAGAAAAAAACTTTAAATGACCTCATGAAATGGTTGATGGATCTTCATCAAACATGGTCTGTAGCATTGTTATAAGGTTCTCTCTAAAATTTGTTCAAGTGTGGGTGGTTTGCCCATATTGTAGGCCTCTAAAGCTTAAAATAAAATTACCTTAAAACAACTCTTTTGGACCACTAAATGGATCTTCATCAAACTTGGTCTGAAGAATGATTATATTTAAGATCCTCTCCCAATTTTGTACAAATTGGGATACTTGGCCCCTGAAAGGGGCCGCTAAAGCTAAGAACAGAAATACTTTTAAACAACTACTCATGAATGGGGTGATGGATCTTCATTAGACTTTATCTGTAGTATCATTATAAGGTCTTCACCAAGATTTGTTCAAATGATGGCATTTGGCCCATCATAGGGGCCACAAGACCTGCAAATAGAAATACCTTTAAATGACTTTTTCTTATGAACTGCTTGATGGATATTCATCAAACTGGTCTGTATCAGCATTGTATGGTCACCTCCCACATTTTATGCTCAACTATTGGAAGAATAGGTAGAGATATTGGACTTGCCCATGCGTCGGCGTCAGCGTCCAGATTTTAGTTTACCTGAACTTTGTTCAGGGTGAGCTATTAGTATAGGTAGATGGTCTATCGACCATCGTCCATCGTCCCTGTGTCAACATTTTTATGCCTCCGAAGGGAGGCATATAGTTTTTGAACCGTCTGTCGGTCTGTCAGTCTGTCCGCAATTTTCGTGTCCGGTCCATATCTTTGTCATCGATGGATGGATTTTCAAATAACTTGGCATGAATGTGTACCACAGTAAGACGACGTGTCGCGCGCAAGACCCAGCTCCGTAGCTCAAAGGTCAAGGTCACACTTAGACATTAAAGGATAGTGCATTGATGGGCGTGTCCGGTCCATATCTTTGTCATCGATGGATGGATTTTCAAATAACTTGGCATGAATGTGTACCACAGTAAGACGACGTGTCGCGCGCAAGACCCAGGTCCGTAGCTCAAAGGTCAAGGTCACACTTAGACTTTAAAGTATAGTGCATTGATGGGCGTGTCCGGTCCATATCTTTGTCATCGATGGATGGATTTTCAAATAACTTGGCATGAATGTGTACCACAGTAAGCCGACGTGTCGCGCGCAAGACCCAGGTCCGTAGCTCAAAGGTCAAGGTCACACTTAGACGTTAAAGGTCATTTTTCATGATAGTGCATTGATGGGCGTGTCCGGTCCATATCTTTGTCATTCATGCATGGATTTTAAAATAACTACGCATGAATGTGTGACACAGTAAGACGACGTGTCGCGCGCAAGACCCAGCTCCGTAGGTCAAAGGTCCTAAACTCTAACATCGGCCATAACTATTCATTCAAAGTGCCATCGGGGGCATGTGTCATCCTATGGAGACAGCTCTTGTTACCTAAACATCTTCATCTTTAAAGAACTTCTTCTCATGAACAGCTTGATGGATCTTCATCAAATTTGGTCTATAGCATCATTATAAAGTCCTACCCCATTGAAGGGGCCACTAGAGCTTAAAACAGAAAAAGACTTTTCTGGAATTGCTCAAAGGATCTTCATCAAACTTGGTCTGTAGCATTGTTATAAGGTCCTCTTCCAAATTTGTACACATAGTGGTACTTTGCCCCTTTTAGGGGCTGCTAGAGCTAAAGTTGGAAATACCTTTAAACAGCTTCTTTTTATGAACTGCTGGATGGATTATGAGACATGGTTTTAGCAGGGACTACCAGAGCTAAAATTAGAAATGACTTTAAATGACTTCTTCTCCTGAACCGCTTGATAGATCTCCATGATGACAAACCTGGTCTAGAGGATCATTATAAGGTCCTTTCTTAATTTTGCTTGATTGGGGGCACTTGGCCCCTTTAATGGGCTGCTAGAGTTAAAAATAGAAATACCTTTTAAAGACTTCTTCTGATGAAATACTTGATGCATCTTCATCAAACTTGGCCTGTAGCATCATTAGATCATCATTAGATCTCCTAATTTTAAATTTCATATGGGGTTGATTGGCCTCTTTTAAAGGACGCTAGGACTAAAAATGAAAATGCCTTTTAACGACTACTTCTCACAAATCGCTCAATGGATTTTCATCAGACTGGGTCTGTATCATCATTATAAGGGTCGTCTCCAAAGTTTGTTCAGTTGGGGGGTGCTTGGCCCTTTTTAGTGTCCACTACAGTTAAATGACTTCTTCTCATGAACCACTTGATGGTTCTTCATCAAACTTGATTTGTAGCATCATTATAAGGTCTTTTAACAAATTTGTTCAGTTAGAGACACTTGGCCCCTAGGGTTAGAAATAAAAATACCTTTAACTTACTTCTTTTCAATGACGTCATTAACGCTTGGAAGGGTCTTCATCAAACCTTGTCTGGAGCGTTATTATAAGTTATTGTGATCGCTCGATGTCCGGCGTCTGTCGTCTGTCAACATTTAGCTTGTGTATGTGAGATAGAGGCAGTATTTTTCAATAGAACTTCATGAAATTTGGTCAGAATGATTACATTGATGAAATCTAGGTCGAGATTGAAAATGGGTCATCTGGGGTCAAAAACTAAGTCACTAGGTCAAATCAATAAAAAACCTTGAGTATGCAATAGGGACTGCATTTTACACCGGATCTTCATGAAATTTAATCAGAATGTTTGTCTGGATGAAATCTAGGTCAGATTCAAATATGGGTCATCTGTGGTCAAAAACTAGGTCATCCGGTCAAATCAAAGAAAAACCTTGTGTACGCAATAGGGGCTGCATTTTACACTAGATATTCATAAAATTTAGGCAGAATGGTTGACTTGATGAAATCTAGGTCAAGTGCCAATATGGGTAATCTGGATCTTCATGAAATTTTATTATTTGATCAGAATATTTGTCTGGATGACATCTAGGTCAAATTTGAATATGGGTAATCTTGGATTAAAAACTAGGTCACCCGGTCAAATCAAAGATAAACCTTTTTGTACACAATAGGGGCTGCATTTTACACATGAGATTCATAAAATTTAGTCAGAATGGTTGCCTTGATGAAATCTAAGTGAAGTTCGAATATGGGTAATCCGAGGTCAAAAACTAGGTGGCTAGGTCAAATCAAAGAAAAACCTTGTGTATGCAATAGGGATTGCATTTTACACTGGATCTTCATGAAATTTTATTACAATGTTTGTCTGGTTGAAATCTAGGTCAGGTTCGAATATTGGTCATCAGGGGTCAAAAACTATGTCACCTGGTAAAAATCAAAGAAAAACCTTGTGTATGCAATAGTGGCTGCATTTTACACTGGATATTCATGAAATTTGATCAGAATGTTTGTATTGATGAAATCTAGGTCAAATACAAATAGGGGTCATCTGGTGTCAAAAACTAGGTCACCCAGTAAAATCAAAGAAAAACTTTGTGAATGCAACAGAGGCTACAGTTTAGGCAGGATGTTCATGAAATTTGATGAAAATGTTTGATTTGATGAAATTTAGGTCAAGTTGAAATATGGGTCATGTTTGGTCAAAAACTAGGTCACCTGGTCAAATCAAAGAATAACCTCATGTATACAATAGGGGTTGCATTTTTCAGCAGATCTTCATGAAATTTTATCAGAATGTTTGTCTTGTTGAAATTAGGTCTAGTTCAGATAAGGGTAAAAAACTAGGTCATCAAGTAAAATCAAAGAAATACCTTGCCTATGCAAAAGGGGTCGCATTTTAAGCAGGATATTCATTAAATTTGATGAAGCTGATCTCAGGTGAGCGACCTAGGACCATTTGCTCCTCTTGTTTCAGCTTTTTATTTCACCTGTCACGTAGTGGGTGAGCTTTTGTGATCACCCTTCGTCCATCGTCCATCCACAATTTCTTGTGAACACGAGAGAGACCACATTTTGCAATCAATTTTAATCAAACTTGCACACAACTTGTATTGGCATATTATCTCGTTTCCTTTTCAAAAATGGCCAGATCCCATCATGGGTTCCAGAGTTATGGCCCCTTAAAGGGCCAAAATTTGCTATTTTGGCTTGTGAACACGATAGAGACCACATTTTGCAATCAATTTTAATCAGACTTGCACACAATTTGTATTGACATAATATCTAGGTTCCTTTTGAAAACTGGCCAGATCCCATCCCGGGTTCCGGAATTATGGCCCCTTAAAGGGCCGAAATTTGCTATTTTGGCTTTTGCAGCCAGAAAGAGACTTCATTTATGGTTTGATTTGATACAAACTTGCAAAATGTCTTTCACAATGGTAGATATTTGATTCCCTGATGAATCTGTCAGATCCAATCATAGGTTCTAGAGTTATGGCCCCTGATTGACCCCTGAAAGAGCCAAAATTTGTTAATTTTTACCTTGTGAACACGATAGAAGTGATATTTTACATTTGGTTTTGACCACACTTACACGTAACTTAAGTCACAATAAGATCTTGTTTCCCTTCAAAAACCTGCTAGATTAATCATGGGTTCTTACTGTCCCTGAAAGGGGCAACATTTTCTATTTTGGCCCTTTCAGCCATATAGAGGTTTCATTTATGCTTTGATTTGATACAAACTTGCACAAAATGTTTATCTTGATGATCTCTAGGCCAAGTTCGAAACTGGGTCATGTGGGGTCAAAAACTAGGCCACTAGGTCAAATCAAAGGAAATGCTTGTAAACACCCTAAAGGCCACATCTATGACCCTATCTTCATGAAACTAGGTCAGTATGTTTATCTTGATGATTCCTATACCAGGTTTTAAATTGGGTCATATGGGGTCAAAAACTAGGTCACCCGGTTAAATCAAAGGAAAAGCTTGTTAACATTCTTGAGGCCACATTTATGACCCTATCTGCATGAAACTTGGTCAGAATGTTTATCTTGATGATTCTAAGGCCATGTTTAACAGGTGAGCGATATAGGGTAATCATGACCCTCTTGTATTTTCATTCAGTTGACAAGGTTGTAGAATAGTCGAGCATTGTTTCAAATAGGGGTGTTTGGCCCCTTTTAGGGGTCACTCGATCTTTAGATTTAAATACCTTTAAACTATAATAATTTCTATGAGCTGCTTGATGGCTCTTCATCAAACTAGGTCTTTAGCATCAGTTTAAGGTCAGCTCCCAAATTTATTCAAATTTGGGCACCCGGCCATTTTTAGGGGCTGCTAAAGGTAAAAAAGAAATACATTTAAACAACTTCTTCTCATGAATGGCTTGATGGATTTCCACCAAACTTGGTCTGAAGCATCATTTTAAGGTCTTCTCCCAAACTTGTCCAAATTGGGGAAACTAATCCCCTTGTAGAGTCCACTTATTATAGAGCTAATTATAAAATGCCTTTAAACAACTTCTTCTCATGAACCGCTTGATGCATCTTTGTCAAACTTGTTCCATAGCATCATTATAAGGTCCTTGCCCAATCATGTGCAAATAGGGTCACCTTGGCCCTTTTTCAGGGCCATAGGAGATAAAAATAAAACTATTCTAAGGAGACCTTGAAAACATTCTCATCCAGCTCCAATAGTCCGTGTGTGTTTTTTATGCCCCCCTTCGAAGAAGGAGGGGTATATTGTTTTGCAGATGTTGGTCGGTAGGTCGGACGGTCGGTTGGTCTGTCGGTCGGAATGTAGACCAATCGGTTTCCGGATGATAACTCAAAAAACTCTTGGGCCTAGGATCATGAAATTTGATAGGGAGGTTGGTCATCACCAGCAGATGACCCCTATTGATTTTGAGGTCTGTATGTCAAAGGTCAAGGTCACAGTGACCCTGAATAGTAAAACGGTTTCCGGATGATAACTCAAGAACCCTTGGGCCTAGGATCATGAAAGTTGATAGGGAGGTTGATCATCACCAGCAGATGACCCCTGTTGATTTTGAGGTCAGTATGTTAAAGGTCAAGGTCACAGTGACCCTGAACAGTTAAACGGTTTCCAGATGATAACTCAAGAACGCTTAGGCCTAGGGTCACAAAAGTTGATAGGGAGATTGGTCATGACCAGCAGATGACCCCAATTGATTTTGAGGTCAGTAAGTCAAAGGTCAAGGTCACAGTGACCAGGAACAGTAAAATGGTTTCCAGGTAATAACTCAAGAACGCTTTGGCCTAGTATCAGGAAAATTGATAGGTTGGCCATGACCAGCAGATGACCGCTATTGATTTTGAGGTCATTAGGTCAAAGGTCAAGGTCACATTGGCCAGGAATAGTTAAATGGTTTCTGATCTTCTTGTCCAAAACCATAGGGCCTAGGGCTTTGATATTTGGTATGTAGCACAATCTAGTGGTCCTTTACCAAGATTGTTCAGATTATTTCCCTGGGGTCAAATATGGCCCCATCCCGGGGGTCACATGGTTTATATAGACTTGTATAGGAAAAAAAATTGAAAAACCTCTTGTCCAAAACCACAGGGCCTAGGGCTTTGATATTTTGTATATGAAATCATCTAGTGGTCCTCTACTAAGATTGTTCAAATTATTCCCCTAGGGTCAAATATGGCTCTGCTCTGGGGGGTCACATGGTTTACATAGACTTATATAGGGAAAAACTTTGAAAATCTTCTTGTCGAAACCACAAAGACTATGGCTTTGATATTTTGTAATGTAGCATCATCTAGTGGTTCTCTACCAAGTTTGTTCAAATTATCCCTCTAGGGTCAAATATGGCCCTGCCCCCAGGGGTCACATGGTTCATATAGACTTATATAGGGAAAAACTTAAAATCTTCATGTCCATAACATACATCATTCAAATTTGAACCACATGTATAGTTTTGAGTGGCAAGATGAACCTTGACATGAGTTGACCTTGATCTTGACCTAGTGACCTACTTTCACATTTCTCAAGCTACAGCCTTCAAATTTTGACCACATGCATAGGTTTGTTTACCGATAAAAACTTTGACCTTGTTATTGACCTAGTGACCAACTTTCACATTTTTGAAGGTACAGGCTTCAAATTTGGACCACATGCATAGTTTTTTGTTCCGAAATAAAATTTGACCTTGATTTTGACCTAGTGACCTACTGCATTTTAGGTTAATAGGTTAAAGGTCAAGGTCAGATTAAACCAGAATGGTAGAACTTTTGTTTACAGTGAGCATATAATTTCTGTTCCTTGTGCAATTACTGAATGCATCAAGGGGGCATTTTGTGTTCGACGAGCTCTTGTTTTCATGACTTTAAAAGCATAGTGTGTTTGAACATTCCTTTGTCTGTCACACTAATTTATGTAATCAACTTCTACTGCCTCAGGAACTTTAGACACCTGGAGCAAATTAGGATCCTCTTCCAAAGTTGCATACTCTCTAGCCTGTTTAAGCTCTGAAACTCAGGTTAGCAATCTAGAGCCATCATAGCCCTTTTGTTTTCAAATGAGGGCACTTGGCCCCCATTTAAGGGAAGCCATAGCAAAAAATAGAGAAACCTTTAAAATGAACTGTTTAATAGATATTCACCAAAGTTGCTGCAAAGCAAGGTCAAAAGGTCGCGTCCTGCTCAGATCAGAGACTTAGACCCATTCGGGCCTCTTGTTTAACAGAAATTTGATTAAAGTTTTGCATGTAAGCAGCTTTCTCAGAAACATTTAGACTTAATGCTTTTAAACTCCATACATGTCTATGGTATCATGAGATGACCTATCAGGGCAGAATGTATAATTCTTGCATAGGCCATCCTTAAAAAATTGTTTGTTTGCCCTTATGCGATCCAACTTTTTTCAGTGGGTAGGTAGGTAGGTCTTTTTTTAAATAATTTTTTTTTTTGATTTTCAGATGTTTTATAGATACACCAATTCTACTTTCAATATATCTTTGTCTTTAAGTCTTAATGATTACAAAAATTTATACTATTTTTCGCGATAGCAACCATAATTATTGTTTCAACAAACAAAAAACATAAGAGGATATTTGTTAGTTTCAGTGAAATATCATATTTATTTCACAAGTGATCATCAAAACTTCATGAGAGGTGATTTCCATAAAACATTTCCCTGGATTTTGCCACTGGAAGTGCTAAACAGTGAAGATATGAAACTGATATCTCACTGTTAGCAAACAGTGAAATACCATTTTTATCTTGCTGACAAAACTCTATAATTCATACATTTTTTAGTGATCAAACTGTTACAACTTTCCCTACCCATTCATTTTAGAAAGTGGTTAGCAGTTTGGGTCCATATGGCCCTGATTAACGTTTAACTTTGAGAGTACGCACCCCGATTTTCACCCAGAGTCCTGAGAAAAAACTTTTTTGGTCAATTTTGAGGTTGATTGAAAACGAAAAAAGGATTTACATCGACATCGGTAATAAATTACACTCTTGGCATAGAGCTGAATCTCACTGCACTATTGACTTTAAAAAAAAGATAAAACCAGTAAAATACAATTTTATTTGTTGTTTCTTTTCAGCTCACCTGAGCACAAAGTGCTCAACGTGAGGTATTGTGATCACTGTGTATGTCGTCAGTGCGTACGTCAAATCGTCCATCGTCAACAATTATGTTTAAACGACATCTCCTCCAAAACCACTGAATGGATTTTGATGAAACTTGGCCTGGTTGTTGCTTGGGTGGTCCTCTACCAAAGTTGTTCAAACGGTTTGGCTTGGTTGCTTATAGGGGCCGTCAGAGCTAAAAATAGAAAAATCTTCAAACAACATCTCCTCCTAAACCGACGGTCCAATTTTGAAATAATTTCACATAAATGATCCTTATGTCACCCTCTACCAAGATTGTTCAAATTATACATTACTGATTCGTCAAAAAACATTGCCACCACTGGGGGTGTGGTCACTTTTCCCTTTATGTATATAGTGGAAACTTTAAAAATCTTCTGATATGAAACTGCTAGCCAGATTTTAAAATAATTTTACACAAATAGTCCTTGTGTGACCCTCTACCAAGATTGTTCAAATTATTTTGATTCGTTAAAAAACATGGCCGCCAGAGGGTGTGGTCACTTTTCCTAATATGTATATAGTGGAAACTTTAAAAATCTTCTTGTGTGAAACTGCTGGCCTGATTTTAGAATAATTTTACACAAATAGTCCTTGTGTGACCCTCTACCAAGAGTGTTCAAAGTATATCGATTCGTCAAAAAACATGGCCGCCAGAGGGCGTGGTTACTTTTCCCTATATGTATAAAGTGGAAACTTTAAAAATCGTCTTGTGTGAAACTGCTTGCCCAATTTTAGAATGATTTTGCAAAAATAGTCCTTGTGTGACCCTCTACCAAGAATGTTCAAATTATATCGATTCGTCAAAAGACATGGGCACCTGAGAGGGCATGGTTACTTTTCCCTATATGTATATAGTGGAAACTTTAAAAATCTTCTTGTGTGAAACTCCTTCCCCGATTTTAGAATAATTTTGCAAAAATGGTTCTTGTGTGACAAGTTCTACAAATAGTATTCAGATTATTCCGATTCATCAAAAAACATGGCCGCCAGAGGGCGTGGTCACTTTTCATCAACAATTTTTAAAACAGTATCTCCTCCAAAACCCCTGAATGGATTTTGCTGAAACTTTACACAAATGATCTCTGGATAGCCCTCTTTCAAAATTGTTCAAATGGTTCCGGTTCATTGAATATAAGCCTAGGGTCTTTTTGGCGAAAAATAGGTTTTCAGCTATCAGACTTTAAAAATCTTTTCTCTAGAGCTTTGATATTTGGCATGTGATATAAGGATTTGACTCTCTACCATACTTGTCCGAATTATTACCCTAAGGTAAAAAAAATGACCAAGCCCCTGTAATTGACATGTACTTACTAAAGGCTTTTATATAAGAAACATTGAAAATCTTCTTCTCTGAATCAACTATAGCTAGAGCCTTGATATTTTGCGTGTGATATCAGATTTGTAATGTCTACCATAATTATTCAAATTATTGCCCTAGGTTCAAAAATGTGTGTGACTTGTATATAATATAGGCTAACATAGAAGAAACCTAACTGTGTACTTTTACAGACACACTTGAAGCCTTGTGCACAGGTGAGCGCTTTAGGGTCAATAACCCTCTTGTTTTAAAATTTAAACCATGATTTTTATGCCCTCAAAGGGACTTCGGAGGCATATAGTTTTTGAACCGTCTGTCGGTCTGTCAGTCTGTCCGCAATTTTCGTGTCCGGTCCATATCTTTGTCATCCATGGATGGATTTTCAAATAACTTGGCATGAATGTGTACCACAGTAAGACGACGTGTCGCGCGCAAGACCCAGGTCCGTAGCTCAAAGGTCAAGGTCACACTTAGACTTTAAAGGTCATTTTTCATGAGCAATTTTCGTGTCCGGTCCATATCTTTGTCATCCATGGATGGATTTTCAAATAACTTGGCATGAATGTGTACCACAGTAAGACGACGTGTCACGCGCAAGACCCAGGTCCGTAGCTGAAAGGTCAAGGTCACACTTAGACGTTAAAGGTCATTTTTCATGAGCAATTTTCGTGTCCGGTCCATATCTTTGTCATCCATGGATGGATTTTAAAACAACTTGGCATGAATGTGTACCACAGTAAGACGACGTGTCACGCGCAAGACCCAGGTCCGTAGCTCAAAGGTCAAGGTCACACTTAGACGTTAAAGGTCATTTTTCATGATAGTGCAATGATGGGCGTGTCCGGTCAATATCTGTGTCATTCATGCATGGATTTTAAAATAACTACGCATGAATGTGTGGCACAGTAAGACGACGTGTCACGCGCAAGACCCAGGTCCGTAGGTCAAAGGTCCTAAACTCTAACATCGGCCATAACTATTCATTCAAAGTGCCATCGGGGGCATGTGTCATCCTATGGAGACAGCTCTTGTTATGAATGAAATTAGTAGAAAGCAATTTTCATTATCTTGGAATGGCATCTTTCAAAGTGACATCAACTTCTCTATTCAAACCAATAACAAAAGGTTTGATCATCCTTTGTTACAATCTGTTGAACGTTATAGATCAAATGGCTGGTAATTATCGGCAATTAACGTGACGCCTCGTTCCTTGTTTACAGTTTGATCACGGTTATAGATAATAGTTGATCCTTTGATTAGTATAAAAAAAAATTACGAAATTGCATATTTCTTTCTTCAAACCAAATACTATCAAATTGATAGAAAAAATTAATTATGTTTAATTACGGAACATAAGGGCAATCGTAGTTTTAGCCTAGACAATTAGCGTGGAGAGTAGTTTCCCTTTACCAAAATGTATTTTTAATAAGCCTTTGATATGGAATAAACTTGAACTTCATACTGGTATTATTTAACAAAAAGAACTTTAGAAAAGAAATAGTGGAAAGATAAAAAATGACAAAAATGGAATGGTCTTCCTCGGCGGCGGAGAATTTTTTTTTTCTGGCTTTCAGACCAAAAAGTAAAGTCGGTTGCGAGGATTTTCATCAGTCGGTCGCGTAAGGGCAAACAAACAATTTTTATCCCCCCGAAGGGAGGCATATTAGTTTTCAACTGTCCGTTCGTTAGTCACAACATTAACTTTTTGCATGAAGGCACTTCACTCGCAAACTACTGCACCCAGGACCTTCAAACTTCACATGCTGATTGTACTCATTGAGTACACCACCCCTACTGACTTTGGGGTCACCAGGTCAAAGGTCAAGGTCACAGGGGCCAACGTTAACTTTTTGCATGAAGGCACTTTACTCGCGAACCACTGCACCCAGGACCTTCAAACTTCACGTGCTGATAGTACTCATTGAGTACACCACCCCTACTGACTTTGGGATCACCAGGTCAAATGTCAAGGTCACAGGGGCCAACGTTAACTTTTTGCATGAAGGCACTTTACTCGCGAACCACTGCACACAGGACCTTCAAACTTCACTTGCTGATAGTACTCATTGAGTACACCACCCCTATTGACTTTGGGGTCACCAGGTCAAAGGTCAAGGTCACAGGGGCCAACGTTAACTTTTTGCATGAAGGCACTTTACTCGCGAACCACTGCACCCAGGACCTTCAAACTTCACATGCTGATAGTACTCTTCGAGTACACGACCCTACTGGCTTTGGGATCACCAGGTCAAAGGTCAAGGTCACAGGGACCAACGTTAACTTTTTGCATGAAGGCACTTTACTCGCGAACCACTGCACCCAGGACCTTCAAACTTCACATGCTGATAGTACTCACTGAGAACACCACCCCTACTGACTTTGGGGTCACCAGGTCAAAGGTCAAAGTCACAGGGGCCAACGTTAACTTTTTGCATGAAGGCACTTTACGCGCGAACCACTGCACCCAGGACCTTTAAACTTAACATGCTGATAGTACTTTATGAGTACACAACCCCTACTGACTTTGGGGTCACCAGGTCAAATGTCAAGGTCTCAGGGGCCAATGTTAACTTTTTGCATGAAGGCATTTACTCGCAAACCACTGCACCCAGGACCTTCAATCTTCACGTACTGATAGTACTCATTGAGTACACAACCCCTCCTGACTTTGGGGTCACCAGGTCAAAGATCAAGATCACGGGCTAACGTTAACTTTTTGCATGAAGGCACTTTACTCGTGAACCACTGCACCCAGGACCTTCAAACTTCACATGCTGATAGTACTCATTGAGTACACCACCCCTACTGACTTTGGGGTCACCAGGTCAAAGGTCAAGGTGACAGGGGCCAACGTTAACTTTTTGCATGAAGTCACTTTACTCGCGAACCACTGCACCCAGGACCTTCAGACTTCACATGCTGATAGTACTCATTGAGTACACAACCCCTATTGACTTTGGGGTCGCCACGTCAAAGGTCAAGGTCACCAGGTCAAAGGTGAAGGCGCTGCGGGGGCATTAGTCACCATTAGTGACAGCTCTTGTTTAAGGACGTCCTTACATTATGTCAAAATAGTGCCTCTTTTTATCTTGGTTGAACCCATTCTGTCCAAAAGTTCCTGAGAAACCTGCTTACGTGGAAAAAGATTGTGGGCTATTGTTGTCTGTCCGTTTGGATGTGTAGAGTAATAGCCCTATGTATCAAAGAATATTGTAACCAATCATGATGATGTGTAGAAGTAATAACCCTGTGTATCAAAGAATATTGTAATGAATCATGATGATGTGTAGAGTAATAACCCTATGTATCAATATTGTAACCAATCATAATAATCACAGTGGCCTGAACCTTGAAAACCATTTCCGATCAATAACTAGAGAACCAGTTGACCCAGAATGTTAAAACTTAATAGGATGATTGGTCATGAAGAGTAGATGACCCCTATTAATTTTGGGGTCACTCCGTCAAAGGTCAAGGTCACAGGGGCCTGAACATTGAAAACCATTTCCGATCAATAACTAGAGAACCACTTGACCCAGAATGTTGAAACTTCATAGGATGATTGGTCACGCAGAGTAGATGACCCCAATTGTTTTTGGGGTCACTCTGTTAAAGGTCAAGGTCACGGGCCTGAACATTGAAAACCATTTCCAATCAATAACTTGAGTACCACTTGACCCAGAATGTTGAAACTTCATAGGATGATTGTACATGAAAAGTAGATGACCCCTATCGATTTTGGGGTCATTGTGTTAAAGGTCAAGGTCACAGGGGCCTGAACATTGAAAAACATTTCCGGTCAGTAATTTGAGTACCACTTGACCCAGAATGTTGAAACTTCATAGGATGATTGTACATGCAAAGTAGATGACCCCTATCGATTTTGGGGTCATTCTGTTAAAGGTCAAGGTCATAGGGGCCTGAACATTGAAAAACATTTCCGGTCAGTAATTTGAGAACAACTTGACCCAGAATGTTGAAACTTAATAGGATGATTGGTCATGCAGAGTAGATGACCCCTATCAATTTTGGGGTCACTCTGTTAAAGGTCAAGGTCACAGGGGCCTGAACATGGAAAACCGTTTCTGATCAATAACTTGAGAACCAATCATAATGATGAGTAGAGTAATAACCCTATGTATCAATATTGTAACCAATCATGATGATGAGTAGAGTAATAACCCTATGTATCAAAGAATATTGTAACCAATCATGATGATGTGTAGAGTAATAACCCTGTGTATCAAAGAATATTGTAACCAATCATGATGATGTGTAGAGTAATAACCCTATGTATCAATATTGTAACCAATCATGATGATGAGTAGAGTAATAACCCTATGTATCAATATTGTAACCAGTCATGATGATGTGTAGGGTAATAACCCTGTGTATCAAAGAATATTGTAACCAATCATGATGATGTGTAGAGTAATAACCCTGTGTATCAAAGAATATTGTAACCAATCATGATGATGTGTAGAGTAATAAACCTGTGTATCAAAGAATATAGGGTTGTCAAAATATTTAAAGCTGTTACAAGAGAAAGACTTATGATTAAAAGTGATATTTTTATTTATCTTGTTTCAGTTGGCATCTCGCTAGCTGTCATCTTGCTAGCTGTCATTGCATTCATTTTCTGCAAGGTGAGAAGGTGGCAAAAGAATAAAGGAAGTAAGTTATATCTACCCTTACTCAAATAAACAACAGTGTATTTTCAAGAGGGGAGGGCTTAAATGAAAACTACTTTTTGTATTAAGAATACAGAAAAAATACAATAGCTTTTAAGTATGTTTTTATTTTCAGTCATATCATTTCAAGGTCAAGGTCAAACATTAAGATCAGTGGTCAGTTATGTATATTTGATGTTCGCTTTATTTCTTTTGAACCCCTTAAACAGTTTAAGCTTTGCACAAGAATCACCACTAAATACAAAAAGTACAGAGCAAACATTCGGACATGTAAGATTAAGATGATATTTATGCCCCTCCCCCCTTCGAAGAAGCAGGGGTATATTGTTTTGCTTGTCTGTTGGTATGTAAACCAATTTTTTTCTGGATGATAACTCAAGAACGCTTTGTTTTAGGATCATGGAAATTGATAAGGAGGTTGGTCATGACTAGCAGATGACCCCTATTGTTTTTGAGATCAGTAGGTCAAAGGTCAAGGTCACAGTGACCCAGAACAGTTAAACGGTTTCCGGATAATAACTCAAGAACGCTTGGCCTAGGATCATGAAAGTTGATAGGGAGGTTGGTCATGACCAGCAGATGACCGCTATTGATTTTGAGGTCAGTAGATCAAAGGTCAAGGTCACAATGATACGGAACAATTAAAAGGTTTCTGGACGATAACTTGAGAACGTTTGGGCCTAGGATCATAAAACTTAATAGGGAGGTTGATCATGACCAACATATGACCCCTATTGATTTTGAGGTTAGTTGGTAAAGTTAGCAGTTACCCAGAACAATTAAACCGTTTCCGGACAATAACTTGAGAATGCTTGGGCCTAGGATCAAGAAACTTGATAGGGAGGTTGGTCATGACTAGGAGATGACCCCTATTGATTTTGAGATCAGTAGGTCAGAGGTCAAGGTCACATTTACCCTGAACAGTAGAACTTTATTTGTTGAAATAATTAGAGAATACTTTTTATCTAAGATCACATTTGATACGGGGGTCACTTATGACTGGTGAAAAAAATTTTATGCCCCCACTTCGAAGAAGGAAGGGTATATTGTTTTGCAGATGTCGGTCTGTCGGTATATAGACCAATCCATTTCCGGATGATAAATAAAGAACGCTTGGGCCTAGGATCATTAAACTTGAAAGGGAAGTTGGTCATAACCAGCAGATGACCCCTTTTGATTTTGATTTCAGTAGGTCAAAGGTCAAGGTCACAGTGACCAGGAACAGTTAAACCGTTTTCCGGATGATAACCCAAGAAAGGCCCAATGACCAGCAGATGACCCCTATTGATTTTGAGATCAGTAGGTCAAAGGTCAAGGTCACAGTGGCCAGGAACAGTTAAACGGTTTTCCGGATGATAACCCAAGAAAGGCCCAATGACCAGCAGATGACCCCTATTGATTTTGAGATCAGTAGGTCTATGGTCAAGGTCACAGTGACCAGGAACAGTTAAGCGGCTTCCGGATGATAACTCAAGAATACTTAGGCGTAGGATCATGAAAGTTGATAGGTTGGTCATGACCAGCAGATGACCCCTTTTGATTTTGAGGACAGTAGGTCAAAGGTCAAGGTCAGAGTGACCTGAAACAGTTAAACAGTTTCCGGATGATAACTTGAGAACGCTTGGGCCTAGGATCACGAAACTTGATAGGGAGGTTGATCATGATCAGCAGATCAGTAGGTCAAAGGTCAAGATCACAGTGACCAGGAACAGTTAAACCGTTTTCTGGATGATAACCCAAGAAAGGCCCAATGACCAGCAGATGACCCCTATTGATTTTGAGATCAGTAGGTCAAAGGTCAAGGTCACAGTGACCAGGAACAGTTAAACGGTTTCCAGATGATAACTCAGGAACGCTTGGGCCCAGGATCATAAAAGTTAAGAGAGCGGTTGGTCATGACCAGCAGATGGCCCCTATTGATTTTGAGGTCAGTAGGCCAAAGGTCAAGGTCACATTGGCCCGGAACAGTCAAACCGTTTCTGGACAATAACTTGAGAATGCTTGGGCCTAGGATCATAAAACTTAATAGGGAGGTTAATCATGACCAGCAAATGACCCCTATTGATTTTGAGGTCAATAGGTCAAAGGTCAATGTCACATAGACCCAGAACAGTAGAACTTTTTTGTACAGTGAGCAAATAATTTCTGTTCCTTGTGCAATTACTGAATGCATCAAGGGGGCCATTTTGTGTTCTACGAGCTCTTGTTGATGTGAGGTCAGCACGTCGAGCGTCCAGTACACAGTGACCAAATAATTTCTGTTCCTTGTGCAGTTACTGAATGCAACAAGGGAGGCATTTTGTGTTCTAAGAGCTCTTAATTGTTATCCGCTGCCGAAGGCAGTGGGATATAGTTTTGGCGTTGTCTGTCCGTTCATCCTCCATCCATCTGTCCGAAAACATATCTAGGAAGTGGTTTGGAATATTTAAATAAAACTTCATACACATGTTCACCGCGGTAGGGAAATGCGGCCCGTCAAGTTTCAATCAGATTGCTTAAGTAACACCAGAGTTATGACCCTTAGCAGATTCTATATAGTTGTTAACTGTATAGGGTACTATAAATATGGTAATTTCTGCTTCATAAGTTGTGACATATTTGACCAAGAACTATGAAACTTAAATTGTATTTAGATAAGTGCACATACAATTTCGTCAGGATCTCTTTAGTAACTTAATAACTTTAGTTTTTGCCCTTTAATTGTTTAAAAATCCACATATTTGTGCATAACAAACTAACCAGTTGGTAGAATTTCATTAAATTTCTTTCATTTTTTCCATGAACATTTATTATCAACGTGACTGTGAAGTTGTGTACCCACACCTGGTCGTCCCCACCACCTTGGTCACACCTCTCCCCACCTAGCCCAAAAATTATGTCTCCCCCCCTCTGGGGGAGACATATTGTTTTTGCCCTGTCCGTCCTTCCGTCCGTCTGTCCATAAGTCACACTTCATTTCCGAGCAATAACTGGAGAACCATTTGACCTAGAACCTTCAAACTTAATAGGGTTGTAGGGCTGCTGGAGTAGACAACCCCTATTGTTTTTGGGGTCACTCTGTCAAAGGTCAAGGTCACAGGGGCCTGAACATTGAAAACCATTTCCGATCAATAAATAGAGAACCACTTGACCCAGAATGTTGAAACTTAATAGGATGATTTGTCATGAAGAGTAGATGACCCCTATTGATTTTGGGGTCACTCCGTCAAAGGTCAAGGTCACAGGGGCCTGAACCTTGAAAACCATTTCCGATCAATAACTAGAGAACCAGTTGACCCAGAATGTTAAAACTTAATAGGATGATTGGTCATGAAGAGTAGATGACCCCTATTAATTTTGGGGTCACTCCGTCAAAGGTCAAGGTCACAGGGGCCTGAACATAGAAAACCATTTCCGATCAATAACTAGAGAACCACTTGACCCAGAATGTTGAAACTTCATAGGATGATTGGTCACGCAGAGTAGATGACCCCAATTGTTTTTGGGGTCACTCTGTTAAAGGTCAAGGTCACAGGGGCCTGAACATTGAAAACCATTTCCAATCAATAACTTGAGTACCACTTGACCCAGAATGTTGAAACTTCATAGGATGATTGTACATGAAAAGTAGATGACCCCTATCGATTTTGGGGTCATTGTGTTAAAGGTCAAGGTCACAGGGGCCTGAACATTGAAAAACATTTCCGGTCAGTAATTTGAGTACCACTTGACCCAGAATGTTGAAACTTCATAGGATGATTGTACATGCAAAGTAGATGACCCCTATCGATTTTGGGGTCATTCTGTTAAAGGTCAAGGTCATAGGGGCCTGAACATTGAAAAACATTTCCGGTCAGTAATTTGAGAACAACTTGACCCAGAATGTTGAAACTTAATAGGATGATTGGTCATGCAGAGTAGATGACCCCTATCAATTTTGGGGTCACTCTGTTAAAGGTCAAGGTCACAGGGGCCTGAACATGGAAAACCGTTTCTGATCAATAACTTGAGAACCTCTTGACCCAGAATGTTAAAACTTTATAGGATAATTGGACATACAGAGTAAATGACCCCAATTAATTTTGGGGTCACTCTATTAAAGGTCAAGGTCACAGGGGCCTGAACATGGAAAACAATTTCCGGTCAGTAACTTGAGAACCACTCAACCCAGAATGTTGAAACTTCATAGGATGATTGCTCATGCAGAGTAGATGACCCCTATCGATTTTGGGGTCACTCCGTTAAAGGTCAAGGTCACAGGGGCCTGAACATTGATAACCATTTCCGATCAATAACTTGAGAACCTCTTGATCCAGAATGTTGAAACTTCATAGGATAATTGAACATGCAGAGTAGATGACCCCTATTGATTTTTGGGTCAGTCTATTAAAGGTCAAGGTCACAGGGGCCTGGTCATGTGAAATCATTTCCGGAAAATAACTTGAGAACCACTTGACCTAGAATGTTGAAACTTAATAGGATGATTGGTCATGCAGAGTAGATGACCCCTATCAATTTTGGGGTCACTCTGTTAAAGGTCAAGGTCAAAGGGGCCTGAACATGGAAAACCGTTTCTGATCAATAACTTGAGAACCTCTTGACCCAGAATGTTAAAACTTTATAGGATAATTGGACATACAGAGTAAATGACCCCAATTAATTTTGGGGTCACTCTATTAAAGGTCAAGGTCACAGGGGCCTGAACATGGAAAACAATTTCCGGTCAGTAACTTGAGAACCACTCAACCCAGAATGTTGAAACTTAATAGGATGATTGCTCATGCAGAGTAGATGACCCCTATCGATTTTGGGGTCACTCCGTTAAAGGTCAAGGTCACAGGGGCCTGAACATTGATAACCATTTCCGATCAATAACTTGAGAACCTCTTGATCCAGAATGTTGAAACTTCATAGGATAATTGAACATGCAGAGTAGATGACCCCTATTGATTTTTGGGTCAGTCTATTAAAGGTCAAGGTCACAGGGGCCTGGTCATGTGAAATCATTTCCGGAAAATAACTTGAGAACCACTTGACCTAGAATGTTGAAACTTAATAGGATGATTGGACATGCAGAGTAGATGATCCCTATTTATTTTGGGGTCATTTGATCAAAGGTCAAGGTCACAGGAGCCTGAACGGTGACTTGAGAACCACTAGGCCCAGAGTGTTGAAACTTAGCAGGATGACTGGACGTGCCAAGTAGATGATCCCTATTGCAGCCAACCATCAGTGTCTCTTTGACTTTCGCTCCTGACTCCTATTGACTTCTTGCCTATAGGACTTTGCATTGGGGGAGACATGCGCTTTTTTGCAAAAGCATCTTCTAGTTGTTTTTTTTTCTTTCATTGTGAGCTTTTGTGACCGCTCGGTGTCTGTGGTGTGTCATCCGTCCGTCAACATTTTCTGAAAAGATCGTCTTAAAAAGCAATTTTCATGTCCAGTCCATATCTTTGTCATCCATGGATGGATTTTCAAATAACTTGGCATGAATGTGTACCACAGTAAGACGCCTTGTCGCGCGCAAGACCCAGGTCCGTAGCTCAAAGGTCAAGGTCACACTTAGACGTTAAAGGTCATTTTTCATGATAGTGCATTCGTGTCCGGTCCATATCTTTGTCATCCATGGATGGATTTTCAAATAACTTGGCGTGAATGTGTACCACAGTAAGACGACATGTCGCGCACAAGACCCAGGTCCGTAGCTGAAAGGTCAAGGTCACACTTAGACGTTAAAGGTCATATTTCATGATAGTGCATTCGTGTCCGGTCCATATCTTTATCATCTATGGATGGATTTTCAAATAACTTGACATGAATGTGTACCACAGTAAGACGACGTGTCGCGCGCAAGACCCAGGTCCATAGCTCAAAGGTCAAGGTCACACTTAGACGTTAAAGGTCATATTTCATGATAGTGCATTCGTGTCCGGTCCATATCTTTGTCATCGATGGATGGATTTTCAAATAACTTGGCATGAATGTGTACCACAGTAAGACGACGTGTCACACGCAAGACCCAGGTCCGTAGCTCAAAGGTCAAGGTCACACATAGACGTTAAAGGTCATATTTCATGATAGTGCATTGATGGGCATGTCCGGTCCATATCTTTGTCATTCATGCATGGATTTTAAAATTATTGGGCATGAATGTGTACCACAATAAGACGACGTGTCGCGCGCAAGACCCAGGTCCGTAGGTCAAAGGTCCTAAACTCTAACAACGGCCATAACTATTCATTCAAAGTGCCATCGGGGGCATGTATCATCCTATGGAGACAGCTCTTGTTACTGAATATTTTGGGATTTAGGATGGTTATTCTGTGTATGTGAAGGATTTATTTTATTATTCCTCACAGGAATAGACCGTGTGAAAAACCTGTCATGCAATGAACCTGAATTATATATTCTATTGAACCTAATGGAACTGGATAGAAATACAGGCTCTGGTCTTGATTCATGTCTGAAATAAAAAAAGATT